>NC_041234.1:67482517-67547249 GCF_002837175.3 Physeter macrocephalus | reverse complement strand
CCTATGTTTTCCTCTAAGAGTTTTATAGTGTCTGGCCTTACATTTAGGTCTTTAACCCATTTTGAGTTTATTTTTGTGTATGGTATTAGGGAGTGTTCTAATTTCATACTTTTACATGTACCTGTCCAGTTTTCCCAGCACCACTTATTGAAGAGGCTGTCTTGTCTTTTTTGAGAAACCATTCTACTTGATCTTTGCTTGAAGACTTTCCTTTTTCTCTCTTTGTCATATTTTTTTTTTTTTTTTTTTTTTTTTTTTTTGTGGTACACGGGCCTCTCACTGTTTTGGCCTCTCCCGTTGCAGAGCACAGGCTCCGGACGCACAGGCTCACAGGCCATGGCTCATGGGCCCAGCCGCTCTGCGGCATGTGGGATCTTCCCAGACTGGGGCACGAACCCGTGTCCCCTGAATCGGCAGGCGAATTCTCAACCACTGTGCCACAGGGGAAGCCCTTCTCTCTTTTATAGAAGTTTGTAGGTTAATTTATTTTTGGACAGTATTTGGAAACTTTACAATGATTTGCCTTGATATAGATAAATTTTTATCCCATCTCCAGACATTTGATGATCTCTGGGAATATGCAAGCCATGAATTTCTGCTCTGTGACATTTTCTTAATGTTTCCTTTGATTTCCTCTCTTACATTTCTCTCTTCACTCTTGTAACTCTTAAAATTCAATGTTGTAATTCTTGAATTTCTCTCTAATTTTATTATTTTTTATCTACTATTTTCATCTGTCTTTTTACTCTACTTCCTGAAAGATAGAATTATTTTTATCTTTCAAAACTTCCATTGAGTTTTACATTTCTACTATCACTTTTCTAATTACCAAGAGTAATATTTGGTTCTCTGAACGTTATTGTTGTAGCATTCTATTTTTGTTTAATAAAAATAATATATTCTTATCACTTTGAGAATATTATTTGTAGTTTAAAAATTTTTTTCCTTGCATATTTTTTGTCCTATATACTACTTTTCTCTGTTTTTGCTTTTTTCTTTTATATTAAATAGTTTCCCAAATATCTGGTGACATACAACTTCCTTCTTATTAAAAGTGGGGCACTAAAAATCTACATGAAAGTTCTGTACACACAAGTTGGGCTTGTTCACTTTAGTCTTCACTTTTCAGTGATCTGTCAGTCTGTTTCCTTGAGGAACACATTATATCAATATATTTGCATATTCTTCTCTTGGAGTAGTCAGTTTTCCCAGAAAAGACTATCACCCAATTCTGCCAGGATGACATATCCCTGAACACCAGGTTTCCAGGAAATGAGTGGGGGAAAATGTTGAAGAACATATAATTTTAATATATGCATTTTCACTTAACCCATTTGTTTTCAGAATGAAACTACTTTTTTCTACTCTGCTTTGTATTCCTGCATTGAGAAACTCTGTTTTACCCTTTTCAGAAAATAACTCTGTGTGTAAGAAATGGAGGAGGTTGTTGGGGAGGGAAAGTTGCAAGGTTGATTGCGAATGGGAGTTCAAGTGATCTAACTGCTTCTACGAATTTGTCTTTTTTTACACTAAACCTTCACAATCCTAAGGGTACCAAGTGACACCAATTCCCTTTTGGTTTCCCAATGAAAATTTCATTGTTTATTGTCTTTTCCCTCTGCCTATTTAGAATTTAGCTTTCTTGTTATGTTAAAACAGTTACTAATTTAGTGCATTGTTAGTCTTTTGTATAAAATATTGCTTCTGCTATTCTCCTCCCATTCTCTTTGCTTTTGTTGGATTAACACCTTACATGAATCCCTTTAATGTCTTTGAGTAAATTTTCAGAATTTCTTTAATAGAAAACAACACAGATACATTATTTTACAGATCTATAGTTCAGAAATCTGATATATGTTTCACTGAGTTAAAATCAAGGTGTTGACATGGTTGTTTCTTTCTGGAGGCTCTAAGGGAGAATCTGGTTCTGAGTTTTAATGTAAAATGGGAAAAATGGATTGTAGGTTATTTTGAATCAGGAGGAAAATAATGAAATATGTATAGAAAACAGATTTTACAATGTGATTATTTTCAGACATCTATATTGCTAGTATTAAGAATTTTAGCTTTTAGAAAGCAGATATTAATAAGTTATTATTTTATTAATATACTACATGTACTCTCTATTATACAGAGAGAGGAAGGAAAACCCCTGAAGAGATTTTTCTCTTAGTGTTAAGGCAGATGTGTTGTCACATTAATATAGTTAATTTGAAATCCAAATTAATTATGACAATTTTAGATTGTAAAAGAACTCTGGCTGAGTGTGTGGGCATTGATATTACTGTGTGGGTTGGGATTCACTAACATTTTTTTTTTTACAGAAATACAGCAAAGAACATTTCATGAAGGAATAACACTTCAAAGAATGTTGTTTTACATGAGAAGAAGTGTAACCTAGTGGATGAAGCATAAAAATAGATATAAACATCCTGAGTTTTGCTCTTCTTTAATCAACTGATTCTATAGTCAGTGGTTAATTACTTGGCATAATTTTCTCTATTGTATTTATTGAGGCTTTATTTACATATAATAAAACTAGTCAGTTTTAAGTTAATTTTTCAATGAAAGGTTGCAATTTTCATAATTAAGATATAGAACTTTTATCTCACCTTAACAAGTTTCCTCTTGCCCCCTGGACTCAATCACCTCCTTCTATTCCTGCCCCTAAACAACCAGTGATCTGCTTTCTGTCATAATAGTTTCCCTTTTCTAGAATTTCATATTAATGAAATCATCCTGTGCACAGTCTTCCATGTTTATCTTCTTTTACTTACCATGATGTTTTTGAGATTCATCCACGTTGCTGCATGTTTTTATATTCTGATATGTTTCTGCAATGTGATATGGCTATACCACATTTTTTCTTTCTTATTTGCTGGTTGATGTTTGTGTTGCTTTTACTTTTTGTTATTCTAGTGAATGAGTATAGTATTTTATTGTGGTTTTAATTTCCATTTCTCCAAAGTTATTGACCACTTTTTCATCCACTTATTTTTTGCCTATTTTGCATTGTGTTTTTTCCCTTCTTATTATTGAGTTGTATGTTTTCTTTTTACATTCTGGTTATAAGCATTTCATCTGACATATATTTATATTTTATTTTAAATTATTCTCCCTTTCTATGGGAGCCCAGCATTTTGTCTTCTTGAGATTCTTGACATTCAAAGAACAGTAGTTTTAATCTGAATGATGTCCTTTTTGTCAACCTAATTATTTTATAACCTGTGTTTTTGATGTCCACCTTAAGCAATCCTTACCTACCCCAATGTCACTATTAGTTTAATATTGCTGCCATAATACAGTACTATGTACATAGTGGCTGAAACAACACAGATACATTATTTTACAGATCTATAGTTCAGAAATCTGATATATGTTTCACTGAGTTAAGATCAAGGTGTTGACAGGTTGTTTCTTTCTGGAGGCTCTAAGGGAGAATCTGGTTCCTTGCTTTTTCCATTTTCTAGAGGCCACACATATTCCTTGGCTCATGACTCTTTCTTCATCCTCAGTATACATAGCAAAGTAACATCTCCCACACAGTCACATTTTCCTCGGACTTTGACTTTAGCTGGGAAAATTCTCTGCTTTTAAGGACTCATTTAATTAGTTTGGGCTCACTTGGATAATCCAGGATAATCTCCCTATCTCTGGGTCCTTAACATTAATCACATCTACAGTGTATCTTTTGCCATATTAAAATAGCATATTCTCAGGTTTGGGGATTAAGATGTGGAAATCTTTTTTTTTTTTTTTTTCGGTATGTGGGCCTCTCACTGTTGTGGCCTTTCCCATTGCAGAGCACAGGCTCTGGAGGCGCAGGCTCAGTGGCCATGGCTCACGGGCCCAGCCACTCCGCAGCAATGTGGGATCTTCCCGCACCAGGGCACGAACCCGTGTCCCCTGCATCGGCAGGCAGATTCTCAACCACTGTGCCACCAGGAAAGCCCTAGGATGTGGAAATCTTTAGGGGAGCATTATTTTGCCTGTCACAGTCACAAGGATATTTTCTTCTCTTTTCTTTTAGAACTTTAATCATTTTAGCTGTTATTATATTTAGGCTTTTGATTAATTTTGAATTTTTTATGGATTGTGTGAGATAAGAGCAGAGGTTATTTTTTTCCATATAGACATCCCGTTATTCCAGCAATGCTTTTTGAAAAGACTATCTTGTCTCCATTGATTTACCTTTGTTGAAAATCAGTTGAATATGTAAATTTGAGTCTATTTATGAACTTTTCTCCCGATCCATTGATATATGTTGATTCTTATGTCATTAAACTTCATACTCTATGATTGGTTTGGCTTTATAGTAAGTATTAAAACCAGAAACCTGATTGTGTAATTCCATGGATTTTAACAGCTTAACTGAAGTACTATTTATTTACAATATAATTCATGCATTTTAAGCATACAATTCAACTGTTTTTATTAACTTAGCTATTGTAGGTCATTTACCTTACCACACAAATTTTAAAATCAGCCTCTCAATTTATTTGAAAAAGGCTGTTAGGGCTTTGATTCATTTTAAAATGTCACTATAGATCAATTTGGGGAAGATTCCCATTTTAACAAGACTACATTTTCCAATCTATAAATATATCTCTCCCATTATTTAGGTATTCTTTAATTTCCCTTTTCAATGTTTTGTGGTTTGCTGTGGTCTTTTTAAATTAAATTTATTCCTAATTGCTTCATTTTTGATGACATTTTGAATAGAGTTTTACATTTCATTTTCTAGTTGTTTATTGTTAATGTATACATATGAAATTGATTTTTATATTGACTTTATTATTTCTAGTAGATTTCTGTTAATTCCATACAATCAAATTCCTTGCAAATAAGGACAGTTTTACTCTCCCTTATCTAATCAATACACACTTTATTTCTTTCTCCTGCCAAAATACTGAATACAGTATTAAAAAGAGTATTGAAAGAGGATATCTTTGCTATGTTCAAAGTATGCAGAAAGCATTGATCCTTTCACTATTAAGAGTGATGCTGTCTGTAGAGTTCTCATAAATATCTGTAGTCAATATGAAGGACTTCCCTACTATTCCTCGTTGGCTGAGAGTGTTTTTATCATGAAAGGGCATGAATTTTCTCAAATACTTTTTGTGCATCTTTTGCAATGGTGATATGATTTTTGTCCTGAATTGTATTAAAATGGTGTCTGACAATGGTTGATTATTAGATGTGAAACCAACCACATATTCTCTAGATAAACTCCACATGGCCATGATGTAATGTCATTAAAAATATTTTGATTTGATTTGATATTATTTAGATAATTATTTTTGTATCCACATTTATGAGTGATATTTGTCTATAGTTTTCTTGCAGTGTCTTCACCTGGTTTTGGAATCAGGGTAACTCTGGCCTCATAAAATGAGTTGGGAAGTGTTCCGTGCTTCTCTATTTGCTGAAAGATCTTGTCTAAGATTGGTATTATGCCTTTAAAAAATATTTGATAAAATTCACCAATGAAGCCATCAGGACATTTCTTATTGGAAATGTTTAAGCTTAAAAATTTGATTTTATTAATTGATATAAGTCTTACAAGTTGAGAAAGTTAGGGTAACTTATTTTCTCTCTGAATTTTTCCTATTCATCTAAGTTGTCAAACTTATTTGCATGATTTGCTTATAATAATTCATTTTCCTTTTAATGTCTGAAATGTGTGAAGTGTTATCCTCTCTTTAATTCTTTATATTGGTTAATTAGTTTTCTGTTTATTTTTCTTAAACATAATGGCAATAATTTTTTTCACTTTTGTTGATTTTTCAAGGAATCAGGTTTTGGTTTTATTAATTTTCTCTGTTTTTCTGTTTTCAATTAAATTGATTTCTTCTCTCGATTATTTCCTTTCTTCTGCTTGATTTAGGTTTAAGCCATTCTTCTATTCAGTTTCCTAAAGAAGCTGCTTAGGTCATATGTTAAGAACTTTATTTTTTACTAATAGGCATTAAAAGGTATAAATATCTCTCTAAGTCCTGTTTTAATTATATCACACCAATTTTGGTATATTGTATTTTCATTATCATTCAGCCAATATAATCACTTATTTTTCCTATTACTTGTACTTGAACGAAATGTTTATTCAGAAATAAATCATTTATTTTCAAACATGGGGGATTTTCTTGATTATATTTATTTATTTTTAACTGAATTACATTGTGATGAGAAAACATATCTTGTCTGATTTCAATATTCTTGAATTTAATGGACTTCTTTATGACCCAGAGTGTGGTCTATCCCACAAATGCCCTTGGAAAGAATGTGTATTATGCCCTTGTTGAGTGTTGGTATAAATACCAATCAGATCAAGGGGCTTACTAGTGTTATTTTAATTCACATCTTTGCTGATTTTTTAAAATCTAGTTCCACCAGTTTCTTTGAGAGGACTTTAAATTCTCCAACTCTTATTTTTGAGTTATATTTTCTTTAATTTTGCAAATTTTTGCTTTATATATTTTGAAGTTCTCTTTTTGGGAACAGACACATTGATGATTTTGATGTCTTCCTATTGAATTGACCTTAATGATAAGTGTTTAATTGAAACGTATTTTATCTGATAAAATATAACTACTTCAGTTTTTATATGCTAATGATTTTCATGGTAAATTATTTTTCATCCATTTACTTTCAATGCATCCATCTTTATTTTTTTATGTGAAAAAAATGATATAACCCATTTTTATTAATGTATTTTCTGAAGACTTCCTAATCAAATCTGTGTTTTTTTAAATTAACTTTTGTTGGAGTATAGTTGCTTTACAATGGTAAGTCAGAAAGAGAAAATCAAATATCGCTTATATGTGGAATCTAGAAAAATGATAGAGATGAACTTATTTGCAAAGCAGAAATACAGTCACAGATGTAGAGAAAAAACTTATGGTTACCAAGGGGGGAAAGGGGGTGGGATGAATTGGGAGATTGGGACTGACATATATACACTACTATGTATAAAATAGATAACCAATGGGAACCTACTGTATAGCATGGGGAACTCTACTCAATGCTCTGTGGTGACCTAAATGGAAAGGAAATCTAAAAAAGAGTGGACATATGTATATATATGACTGATTCACTTTTCTATCTTATATTTAAAGTGTATCTTTTTAAGACAGCATACCATTGAGTCTTATCTTTTATTCATTTTGACAATTTCTGCCTTTTAATTAGAGTTTATTTATGCCATAAACATTTTATGTAATTAATGATGTGGTTATATGTGGGTCTCCTGTTTCATTATTTTGGTTTTTACCTGTCTCCCTTGTATTTTATTCCTCTATTTTCCCTGTCATTTTTTTGTATCATTTGAATATTTTCAGAATAAAATATTGAAATCTTGCATCCTTATACACCCATATCTTCAACTCTGTCCTTAATGTTATAGTTGCTATGTGTAGCACATCTATGTGTATTAAATCCCCATAGAACAATGCTAAAATACTAGTTTTTAAGCAATTATGTGATTTTAAAGAATCTGAAAGGAAATGATAAAAACAACCATCTTTAGTATGTACCCATGTATATACTGTTTCTGGTTCACTTACTTCATTTTTCTCTGAGAATCTGAGTTTCTACCAATTATCATTTCCCTTTAGCCTAAATATTTTTTTGAGAATTTCTTATACTACAAGTTAGAAGATGATGAATTCTCTTAGTTTTCATTTATTTGAAAATGTCTTTATTTCACTTAATTCTTGAATGATATTTTTGTTGCATAGAGGATTCTGGGTTGAAAGCTATTTTATTTCCAGTACTTAAAAAAAATTTATTATACTCTCGTCTTGCCTCTATTGTTTCTGATAATAAGTCAGCCATTAATTGTAACATTTTTATTCCCCTGTGTAGTATGCTGTTTTAATCTTGCTACTTTCAAGATTTGCTCTTCAACTTAATAGTTTGAATACTCTGCCACTATTCATGGACATTTTTGCATATCACTTGGTGTTCAGAATATCTTGTGTCTGAAAATTTCTGTCTTTTATCAAATTTGGGAAATTTTCAGGCTTTATTTTTTTCAACTATTTTTTATCCTCATTCCCTCTCTCTCCTCTCTCTCTGGTATTTTGATATTCCCATTTCACATGTATTTGACCCTTTGATATCATTTAAAATTTCTCTGAGCTTTCTATCACAATATTATTTCTCTTTGCTCTTCAGCTTAGATCATTTCAATGGCTAGATCTTCACTCTAACTTACACTTGCATCTGTCATGTCTATTTTGCTATAAATTTATCAAGAATTTTTTTTCATTTCAGAAATTGTATTTTTGAGCTCCAGAATTTTCACCCAGTTCTTTTTTATTATTTCTACTTCTTTATTGAGAATTTCCTTCTCTGAGGTTTTCATGCATTGAAAATATGTTTTGTTTCATTTCATTGAGGATAATCATAATTGTTGTTTTAAAATCGTTCCTGCCAACAGATTGTTGAGTCTCCTTCTACATCTTCCACACTTGAACAAGACTGACAAATGTAGTGCAAGGGGGACTAGTCAATACTCTCATTTCTACCACCTCAGGTTTCAGCAGGGCCCAGTGGGAATTTTCAACTCCACTCCCACCAGGCATCAAAGAGGTTGAGCAAGGTGATAGGAAACTGAGCTAGCTGGTACTCCACTTATCCCTCCCACCATGAAGTCAGTAGGGAACTGAGCTTCTGCCCTCACCTTGAAACAACAAAGCAGTGCATGTGTCAATCCTCTCCTTTCACTCCCTGGTGGCTGCAAGGCCCAGTAGGGAATTGATCTTACAACTCATTTGGAAACCATGAGACAGTGCAAGTCAGTGTCTCACTTTCACCAGGAAGATGTCAGCAGGCCAAGATGGTATCTGAATTTCCATGTCACCCATTTGCAATGAGGCAGTGTTATACACATCAAGAAGGGAACTGCCTCTTTAAAAAAGGGATAAATAAGATATAAATTATCATAAAATATCCAAGATGTCAAAATACAATTGAAAAGCACTCACCATATCAAAAACCAAGAAAATCACAACTTAAATAAGAAAAGGCAATAAACAAAAACTGTATTAGTTTGCTAGGGCTGCCATAACAAAATACTACAGGGTGGATGGCTTAAACAACAAAAGTTATTTCTCACAGTTCTGGAGGCTAGAAGTCCAAGATCGAGGTGACAACAAGTTTGTTTTTTTCCTGAGGTATCTGTCCTTAGCTTGCAGATGACCACCTTCTAGCTGTGTTCTAAATGGTCTTTTTTCTGTGTGAGGGTATCCCTGGCTTTCTCATTCTGAGTGTCAAATCTCCTCCTCTTGAGGACACCAGCTGGATTGGATTAATGCCCACCCTAATTACCTAATTTTAACATAATCATTGCCTTAAAGGCCGATCTCCAAATACAGTTACATTCTAAGGTCCCAGTGGTTAGGACTTCAACATATAAATTTGGGGGGTGGGGCACATTTCAGTCCATAATAGATATAAATACCAATATGAATCATATATTGGAATTACTTAACAAGGATTATTAAAAAGGCATCATAAAATTCTGCAAAAACAGTCATGAATTTCCTCAAAACAAATGAAAAATTAGAAAATCTCAGCAAGAAAGGAGGTTATAAAAAAGAACCAAATGAAATTTAGAGAACTGAAAAATATAATAACTGAAAGACAAACTTGCTGAATAGTCTTCTTTTTAATTAATTAATTAACTTTTTGGTTGTGTTGGGTCTTCATTGCTGCGCACAGGCTTTCTCTAGTTGCTACGAGCAGGGGCTACTCTTTGTTGTGGTGCACAGGCTTCTCATTGCAGTGGCTTCTCTTGTTGTGGAGCACAGGCCTAGGCACAAAGACTTCAGTAGTTGTGGCCCACGGGCTCTAGAGCACAGACTCAGTAGTTGTGGTGCATGGGCTTAGTTGCTCTACATCATGTGGGATCTTCCCAGACCAGGGATTGAACCAATGTCCCCTGCATTGGCAGGTGGATTCTTAACCACTGCGCCACTGGGGAAGTCCCTTGCTGAATGGTCTTAATAATAAGGTGGAAGTGAGGATAGAATTAGTAAACCTGACGACTGATCAATGGAATATACCCAATCTAAACAAGTGAGAAAACAGACTTATAAAAAAAAAATGAAAAGAGCTTTTTTTTTTTTACTTGCTTCTCTTGAACTTTATTAGCAGAAGCAGGACTGTTCTCATAATGTCCTGACCTGTGGGACAATAACAAAAGACCCAACATCTGTGTAACTGGAATCCAAGAATTGGGGCAAGAGAGTGAAACTGGAAAAACATTGGAGGAAATAAGGGCTGAAGGAGTTCCAAATTTGCAAAATCCCCCATAAGCCTACAAATTCAAGAAGCTAAGTGAAACTTAAATAGAATAAAACCAAAGGAATCTACACCAAGAAAAGTCATAATTAAACTTCTGAAAACAAAACACAATGGAAAAACTTGAAAGGAGACAAAGTAATTATACATTACTTATAAAAGAACACCAATTCAAATTGGCAGTTAACTTCAAACTTTATATATGGCAAAACTACCCCACAAGAATAAAAGGGGCAATAAAGGCATTTCTACATTTAAAGAATGACTAAAATTTCTCTAAACAAAAAGGAAATAGAAACAGAAGAAAGCTTGAGAATTCAAGAATGTAAGAACATAAAAATGGGTAAAAATAGAGGTACATATAATAACTTTTATTGTTATGAATAAAATCCTTCTTTTGAGTATTTAAAGTCATATTTGTTAGTTGAAGTAAATATAATGCCATCTAAGGTGGTGCTCCAATGTATGTAGAGGAAATACCTAACAGAATTATATTTTAAAACTTGGGATGGTAAAGGAACCTAAATGGAAGTATAAGTTTTACACTTCACTGGAAGTGATAAAGTGTCAGTGCCAGTAGTTTGTGATAAGATACATATGCATATTTTAATATCAGGAGTAAGTTCTAAGAAAATAAAGTGACATACTCAAAAACAGTATAAATTACACAAGATATAATCCTAAATATAATCAAGTAACCTACAGGCAGTCAGGAAAACAAAAAATGAAGGAAAGAGAAACAGAGGGAACAAAGAGAAAAAAAATTCAGATTTAAGCCCTAACATATTGATGGTCTAAATATTTTAATGTAAATGGTCTAAATATTGCAATACAAAACAGAGAATGACAAGATGGTTTTAAAAATACAAACGAACTTGATCCAACTGCATGCTATCTACAAGAAACTCACTTCAAACACAATGACATAGGTAAGTTGAAAATTAAAGAATGGGACAGATATACCATGAAAACATTAATTCAAAAAAAATCAGGAGTGGACATAGATATCAGATACAGTAGAATTTAGAGCAAAGAAAATTACTAGAGACAAAGAGGGACATTACATAATGATAAATGAATCAACCTAACAGGAAGATAAAATCTTTGTCTGCTAGTTAAAACATCTCTTTTATCTCAGAATGCATTCCATTTTCTTTATTCATCACACTTTGGATAATTTTGTATATTATCCTGAACACTATCAATGTTAAATTGCAGAGATTATGGAGTATATTATTTTTCTCTAATGAGTGCTGTTCTTTTTGGTTTCAGTATATATTTGGGGGGGGGGTTCTGTGCTTGAACTGTAACCTCTGTTTCTGTGCAGAATGCCGAGCTATGTTCAGATTTTTTGTTTTTAGCTGTGCTGTGTAGAGTTTCTTTTATGCATGCATCATTGAAATGGGAGTCAGAGATTCTTGTGGATGGTTTGGAAATCCTTTCTCTGGCTTTTACCCTTTCAAGATTCTCCATTCTCTTCAGAGTTCACTATTTCCAAGATTTAGTTTCTCATTACATAGGCAAGAAAGATTGAAAATTTTCCCCATGCTTTCCATTCCATGCCAAGTGGACAAGAGGAAACTGCTTGTATACTTGTTCAACTCAGCTACTTTGAGCGAATATAACCTTCCTACCAGATTTTGTCTGCTTTTATTCACTCTCTAGTGTTGTTAGGTAGCTGTTTTTTGTGTTGTATATAGTTGTATAGGTTTTCTTGGGCGGGGTGGTAGAGGTTTGTCCATTAGAGTCTGAAGCAGAATTCCAATCGATTGGGCATATTTTTCTCCACTGGAACCTGACAATATTAGCTTGTTTTATTGATGGGGAATGATTTATGATTAATAAGAATGAGGCTTTGGAATTTTAAAAATTTTAAAGAAAAATGCTAAACAGAAAAACAATATAATTTAAATTGATGCCAACATCAATAATTTTACTCAAATTCATTATTTGTGTAATTTACTCTTATACAGCTATGTGAGACAAGAATTATGAGTCAGGAAGCAAAAAAGGAGAAAGGCTCTGATCTGATTTCTTTGCCTACAGTATAAAAGAATCAGAATTGTCTTAAAACCTTGTTGGGTAACAACTTAAAAATGTACAGAAAAAGAAATGTTCTTGAAATATTGACTAGACAGTTTTCCCTTCACTGCACGCCATTTTAATGCATCAAGATATCTTACTATTTCAATGGGTTCTATAGTGAAATTCTTAATCGAATGAAGACTCCTCATTTGAGTATAGTGTAAATCTTTTTTAAGCAATTTTTTTTAAAACAGGTGTGTACCTGAACTTCATGCTATCTCACAGTTTAAGTCAAATTATAGGAATACGTAGTAGGCAAACAACTGGACTCTTATAATTCATTACTCAGAGGCAGTATTATTCCTCAGAGAGATCACTCCCTTAAGTCTACATATTTAAAATAATTTCAGTTGCTTCTAGAGCTAATTGTCCTGGAACTTATTTGAATTTTTTTCTTATATTGAACTTATGTTGAAGAATGCAGCTGACCTACAAGAAAACAACACATTTTTTTCTTTTTCTGTCTAAAAAGGATTTCAGAATAAATTTTAGAATAAAAGTGTGTATTCCATACAATTTCAGATATTTGTATAGCCTCATATTAATTGTAACTAAAATGATTTATATGATTTTAATTAGTTCTTTTCTTGAATAATTCTTCAAGTTGAAGTTGGTAAATTCAGATAAAATTTAATATGATAAATGAGCTTGTGTGCCTTTTTGAAATAATGTCTTTTAATAATAAGTTATAATCAAAAATCTTTTCCTGGATCAGGATTTTACTTAGTAGTATGTAAATCTCTTTATTTTTTCTATAGTATGAGTTAAAATTAATTTTAACTATGTTTAGAAAAATGATAATTATGTTGAATCAAATTCTACCTGGTGCATATTTCATGTGAACCTCTCTAAATTTGTCATGTTACTAAATATATCAATTACAAAATTGAGTGGGCTTTTGAAAATTATGTAATATATGTGTTAGGTAGTCATAGGCATATTTTGTTCCTTTTATATTATAGCAAGGTGAAGATGAAAATCAGTTTTCTAAATATAGTCCTTTGCTGTTTATCTTTCGTAGAAATTCTCTTCAATATTTGAGGCATTGGAAAATAATTTAATGTTTAACTAACATTGAAATCTGTGACTGTTTTATAGTGCCAAGTTCCTTTAGGGAAAAATGGTATTAATTTGGTTATTATCTCTATAGGAGCCTAGTTCAATGGTGTGAAAACAATTGTCACCTTTTTGTGATGCCAGTGGAAAATAACATCAAGAACTGTAATTTAATAATTTAATTTACTAGATGATATTAATTTTGGAAAGGAAATTGTTTCCAAACAAATTGCATATATTTTTCATGTATGCCCCTGATGATTACTGTGTGTGTATGCAAGTGTGTGTGTGTTAGTGCATGCACACAGGCACAGGTCTGTGTGTACTGGAATGAGCAGATCTATAATTCTTTATTTTTGCTAACTTGGAAGTAAAAATTCAGTTTCTACATTTAATGGCCTCTGTGATGACCAGTTTCTATATGCTCTCCCTTTTGTTTTAATTATAATAGCATGAATTTAGTCATGGAAAAGCTATCAAAAACATCTTTTTCCAGATAACTGCAATGCCCATTAGACGGGAGGTATGTCACCTTTTTAAGTACCAGCATTGCATAAATAAGTGGAATTGGCAATAGGAAAAAAAGACAATCTGAGCTACAAAAGAGTTAATAAATATTTTGATCTTTGTGCAATTGTTCACAGAAAGACAGCATTCTCTGTCATTCATCAGTCTTGATACTATAAAGAGATGGCAGTATAACTCGCTGGATGAAAGATGAATAAAAAACATGACAAAAGACGTAGATTTGAACTGCACAAAAACATGAAAACTTGTTTTAAAATAATAATGATAAATATATTCATTAAGAACAGGTTATAGGTGCTGAGTACAACGCCAAGCATTCTACACACATACCACATAGACACACACACACACACACGGACACGGACACGGACAAGCAAACACACATATCTTTATTTAAATCTCACATCAACCTCTGAGGTAGTTATTATTATTGCTTTATAAATGAGCACACTGAAGAACAAATAGGTTTTGTGACTTTCCCAACTTCCTATGACTTTTAATTGGAAAAATTTGGCATTGTTACCAACCAAGCTATGATTTCACAGCTTTTTCCCATATCAAAATGCTATACGTGAAAAATAAGTGTTATTGTAAGTCTACAAGATGTAAAAATAGGAAACTCCCTGGGTGTTTGCTAACTTTTTGTTCATTTATTGATTTAACAGTTATTATATTAAGTGCCTAATATATACCATATACTGTTCTCAATAACTAGACATACAGCAGTGAACAAAACAGACAAAAGGCCTGCCCTAGTGGGATTACATTATAATGGAGAAGAAAGACAATAAATAAATTAATTAAATGTCTATCAGATCATGATGGAGAAAAATAAAGCTAAGGAGGGGCATATAGAGCACCAGTAGAAGGTGAAGTAGTGGGGATGTTAGAGTGATGCAGTTTTAGATTGGGTAGTGAGGGAAAGCTTTACTGCCAAGGTGACATTTGAGCTAAGCCTTAAAGAACATGAAAGGGAAGAAATAAATCTATTGGTAGAAGAGTGTTCTAAACAGTGGAAACAAGAAGTTCTAAATTGCTGAGGAAGGAGTGTGCCTATTGTGATCTAAGAAACAATAAATTCTGTATGGCTGGAGAAGAGTGAGCAAAAGGAAAACCAGTGGAACTTGAGATTAGGGAGGTAAGGGTTGAGGCAAGCAATCTGTATTGTGCCTTATCCCATTAAAAAGCCTTGTATTTTACTCTGAGTGAACTGGGACATCATTAGAATTATTTTTGGTACACGATATGATTTATATTTTAAAAGGATCACTCTTGCTACTCTATTATTGATAATGTAGTAATGGATGAGGAACTAGAAACACTTGTTCAGTTTTCTATTCACTAGGCATCCAGCAATGAGCACAAACATCAAACCCCTGCTTTGATGGAATTTACATTCTAATAGGTGAGAACAACAAATATGAGTCATTGTCTAATGGGAACAGCCATATTTTGACAGGTTCATATGCTCCATAACTTGTGTAAGAGATTCTGAACAGACCTATGAATTAACTTCATGTTGAAATATTGAGACTAATACCTAAAATAAAATCCCACATATACAAATATTAAAATGAAAATTAAAAAAGAAAATTAGTGTTAAAGAAGTAACTACTTCATTTATTGTTAAATTAGCATTATATTTTTAAACTTAAAAATACATTATAAAGAATTATAAGTGATATAGAACAAAATAATGTTTTCCAAAACTGTTGTAACATTTAATAGTAAACTTAATTCTTACTGAGCTAAAATTAAGAAATTGACAAGTCAACACAAAATACATTTTTTTACTTTATTTAAATCTTTTAGTGTAAGCTGCTTCATATCTGTTTTGGAAATATGTGGGATGAATAAAAATAAATACAAATATATTAACTCTTTTAAATTATTACTAACATCCAGAACCTAAGAATTTTAAATGTACTTTAAATGCAGCATCAAGGTCTTTAATTCAATTGTTCCATTACAATTTCAAGAATCTCATATCTTATGAAAGTTAAAAACTATGAGTGCATTTTAATGATGTACATGAACTCACAATTTAATTCTGGCCTCTGGAGTCAGATATATATTTCTTATTTTACCAAGCAGAATTTTCCTGATCAATTGCTAATGTGTCAGTTTCATAGGCTACCTTATTGTAAACATCTTCAACTCCCTATACATAAATCTATTTAGGTGGACAGAGACTTCGTGGGTCACATGTTTGGAAATATTATATAGACTATGAGTTTGGAGAGGAGGAGAAAATTTAGTGATCTCCTATGTTTGAAAAAGATAATATTCCCTATTCTCACTGTTAAATAGCCATACTAACCAATTTCAAGATCATTCAAATTTTATCAATTTTAAATTTGCACTCAGTTATTTGAAGAAATGAGTTTTAAAATGATGGGAGAAATGCGTTTTTGGATTCTCAAAAGTGTGTTAAAAGGCAAAAACATTGACCATGAAAACCCAGAATGGCTGGGTGCGCTCTTGGAAAGTCCTCCTAGGGTGAAGCTGGGCAGCTGGGCATGCTCAGTAGCTGGGGAGTGCTTGTGTGAAGAGTAGAAAACTTTGGCTTAGCCTCCCACCCACTCCTGCTGGCCCCCGCACCATTTACCCCTACCCTACTCATAGCAGTTGCCTGGTGTGTGCCTGGGGAGACCCAGAAGATGGAGCACCAAACAATGTAGCAGCCAAGGTGGAGAAGGGGATAAGCCACTGCCACTGTGCTGACAGCCAGGGACCAGAGCATTACAAAGATTTGACCGAACTGAAAGAAAGAGTGATTACAAACCACTGAACCAACCTTAGGCAATGGGGGCAGACAACAAAAACAATGGGAACACAAACGTGCAGCCTGTGAAAAGGAGACCCCAAACATAGTAATTTAAGCAAAATGAGAAGACAGAGAAATATGTAGCAGATGAAGAAGCAAGGTAGAAAGCCACCAGGCCAAACAAAAGTAGAGGAAATAGGCAGTCTACCTAAAAAAGAATTCAGAGTAATGATAGTAAAGATGATACAAAATATTGGAAATAGAATGGAGAAAAACAAGAAACGTTTAACAAGGACCTAGAAGAATTAAAGAGCAAACAAACAAGGATGAACAAGACAATAAATAAAATTAAAAATTCTCTAGAAGGAATCAAGAGCAGAATAACTGAGACCAAATAACGGATAAGTGACCTGGAAGATAAAAGAGTGCAAATAACTATCACAGAGCAGAATAAAGAAAGAAGAATTAAAAGAATTAAGAACAGGCTCAGAGACATCGAGGACAACATTAAATGCACCAACATTCGAATTATAGGGTCCCAGGAGAAAAAGAGAAAAAGAAAGGGACTGAAAAAAATAATTGAAGAGATTATAGCTGAAAACTACCCTAATATGGGAAACAAAATAGTCACTCAAATTCAGGAAGTGCAGAGAGTCCCATCAGGATAAATCCAAGGATAAACATGCCAAGACAGATATTAATCAAACTATCAAAAGTTAAATACAAGGAAAAAATATTAAAAGCAGCAAGGAAAAAGCAAAAAATAACATACAAGGGAATACCCATAAGGTTAACAGCTGATATTTCAGCAGAAACTCTGCAAGCCAGAAGGGAGTGGCAGGACCTATTTAAAGTGAGGAAAGGGAAAAACCTACAACCAATATTACACTAGCCAACAAGGATATCATTCAGATTTGCTGGAAATATCAAAACCTTTATAGACAAGCAAAAACTAAGAGACTTCAGCACCACCAAACCAGCTTTACAACAAATGCTAAAGGAACTACTCTAGGCAGGAAAAACAAGAAAAGGAAAAGACCTACAAGAACAACCCAAAACAATTAAGCAAATGGCAATAAGCACATACATATCGATAATTACCTTAAATGTAAATGGATTAAATGCCCCAACCAAAAGACATAGACTGGCTGAATGGATACAAAAACAAGACCCATATATATGTTGTCTATAAGAGACTCACTTCAGACCTAGGGACACATACAGACTGAAAGTGAGGGGATGGAAAAAGATATTCCGTGCAAATGGAACTCAGAAAAAAGCTGGAGTAGCAATTCTCATATCAGACAAAAGAGACTTTAAAATAAAAACTATTACAAGAGAAAAAGAAGAACACTACATAATCATCAAAGGATCAATCCAAGAAGAAGATATAACAATTGTAAATATTTATGCACCCAATATAGGAGCACCTCAATACATAAGGTAAATGCTAAAAGCCATAAAAGGGGAAATTGACAGTAACACAATCTTAGTAGTGGACTTTAACCTCCCACTGAAGCACCTGAAAAAGTATTAATCTCCAAAATTTACAAGCAGCACATGCAGCTCAATATCAAAAAAAAACAAACAATCCAATCCATAAATGGGCAGAAAAACTAAAAAGACATTTCTCCAAAGATATACAGATTGTCAACAAACACATGAAAGGATGTTCAACATCACTAATCATTAGAGAAATGTAAATCAATACTACAATGAGGTATCACCTCACACAAGTCAGAATGGCCATCATCAAAAAATCTGCAAACAATAAATGCTGGAGAGGGTGTGGAGAAAAGGGAACACTCTTGCACTTCTGGTGGGAAAGTAAATTGATATAGCCACTATGGAGAACAGTATGGAGGTTCCTTACAAAACTGAAAATAGAACTACCATACGACCCTGCAATCCCACTACTGGGCAAATACCCTGAGAAAACCATAATTCAAAAAGAATCATGTACCACAATGTTCAACACAGCTCTATTTACAATACCCAGGACATGGAAGCAACCTAACTGTCCATCAACAGATGAATCGATAAAGAAGATGTGGCACACATATACAATGGAATATTGCTCAGGGATAAAAAGAAATAAAACTGAGTTATTTGTAGTTAGGTGGATTGACCAAGAGTCTGTCATACATAGTGAATTAAGTCAGAAAGAGAAAAACATATATCATATGCTAACACATATATATGGAATCTTAAAAAAAAAAAGCGCCTCTCAAGAACCTAGGGGTAGGAATTAAAATGCAGGTGTAGAAAATGGACTTGAGGACACGGGGAGGGGCAAGAGTAAGCTGGGATGAAATGAGAGAGTGGAATGGACATAGATA
The DNA here is from genome assembly GCF_002837175.3 of Physeter macrocephalus. Classification (NCBI taxonomy): domain Eukaryota; kingdom Metazoa; phylum Chordata; class Mammalia; order Artiodactyla; family Physeteridae; genus Physeter; species Physeter macrocephalus. Next base: position 67,528,169 of record NC_041234.1, on the reverse strand, counting down.
CACTACCAAATGTAAAATAGATAGTGGGAAGCAGCCATATAGCAGAGGGAGATCAGCTCCGTGCTTTGTGACCACCTAGAGGGGTGCGATTGGGAGGGTGGGAGGGAGAAGCAAGAGGGAGGAGATATGGGGATATATATATATGTACAGCTGATTTACTTTGTTATACAGCAGAAACTAACACACCATTGTAAAGCCATTATACTCCAATAAAGATGTTAAAAAAAGGCAAAATTATCAACTTACATTAATTTGTGATACCAAAGGTGTTTTTGAAAAATTAATATTAAATTTAAAGAATTTATGGCTTCCCTGATGGCACAGTAATTGAGAGTCTGCCTGCCGATGCAGGGGACACTGGTTTGTGCCCTGGTCCAGGAAGATCCCACATGCCACGGAGCAGCTAGGCCCGTGAGCCATGGCCACTGAGCCTGCGCGTCCGGAGCCTGTGCCCCGCAATGATAGAGGCCACAACCGTGAGAGGCCTGCGTACTGCAAAAAAGAAAAAAAAAAAAAGAATTTAAAGGATTTCTCTGGCAAAATATTTTTATTCTTTTGAATCATGAAAGCATAAAATGTCTAATTATTGAACATCACAGCTACATAAGATAAAGCTAAACTGAATTCTTTTTATATTCCACTTTTCTAAGCCAAGAATTTAACTTAGATAATTGATATTTGCTAATGCCATTGTATTGATAGGGTGCAAATGAAATTAAATCAAAGATTTATGTTACAGAAATGGGCATGAGCCACGGCTATCAGCGCAGACACCAAGGACGGGCATGAGACGCTAAGGCTGCTGCTGCCACCACCAAGAAGCCTGTGTGTGAGCACAGTCACTCTCCACACCTCCCCTCCCAGGAGCCTGTGCAGCCCGCCACTGCCAGGGTCCCTGGATCCAAAGACAAATTCCCCGGGAGACCGCACTGCATGGCTCAGGCTGGTGAAATGACACATCAGCCTCTTCCGCCGCAGTCTCCCCCGCATCCGTACCCCTCCCTCCCCGTGGCCTGAGTGAGCCAGAGCGCCCGAATCAGCTGATCCTTTAACCGTGTCCTGTCTGAGCGAAGAGCAGACGCCCTCGGGCGACCTACATGCAGAGGCGGAGTGAAGTCCAAAGATGAACACCACGAGTTGTGCTTACAAAGAGGAGAGGGGGAGGTCTCTCCCAGAAACATCAGAAGCAGCCGATTAAAGCTCCACAATCAACTTGAAGTGCCCTGCATCTGTGGAATACCTGAATAGACAGAGAATCATCCCAAGTTGAGGAGGTGGACTACTTTGGGAGCAAGATATATTATTTTTTTCCCCTTTTTCTCTTTTTGTGAGTGTGTATGTGTGTGCTGCTGTGTGAGATTTTGTCTATATAGCTTTGCTTTCACCATTTATCCTAGGGTTCTGACCGTCCCATTTTTTTTTTTACACGTAAAATTTTTTCTTCTTAATAATTATTTTTTATTTTAATAACTTTATTTTATCCTACTTATTTTACCTTCTTTCTTCCTTTCTTCCTTTCATCCTTCCTGCCTTCCTTTCTTTCTTCCTTTCTTTAATCCTTCCTTTCTTCTTTCCTTTCTTCCTTTCCTCCTTTCTTCCTTCTTCCTTCCATCCTTCCTTCCTTCCTTTCTTCCATCCTTTCTTCCTTTCTTCCTTCCTTCCTTCCCCTCTTTCTTTCCTTTCTATTTTTTCTCCTTTTTATTCTGAGCCGTGTGGATTAAAGGCTCTTGATGCTCCAGGCAGGTGTGAGGGCTGTGTCTCTGAAGTGGGAGAACCAACTTCAGGAAACTGGTCCACAAGAGACCTCCCAGCTCCAATTGATATCAAACTGTGAAAATCTCCTGGAGATCTCCATCTCAACACCAAGACCCAGCTTCACTAAATGACCAGCAAGCTACATTGCTGGACACCCTATACTCAACAACTAGCAAGACAGGACCACAGCTCCATCCATTAGCAGAGAGGCTGCCTAAAATCATAATAAGGCTACAGACACCTCAAAACACACAACCAGACTTGCACCTGCCTACAAGAAAGACAAGATCCAGCCTCATCCACCACAACACAGACACTAGTCCCCTCAACCAGGAAACCTACTCAACCCACTGAACCAAGCACTGGGGACAGACACCAAAAACAACAAAAACTATGAATCTGCATACTCCAAAAAGGAGACCCCAAACACAGCAAGATAAGAAAAATGAAAAGAAAGAAAAACACACAACAGATGAAGGAGCAAGGTAAAAACCCACCAGATTTAACAAATGAAGAGGAAATAGGCAGTCTACCTGAAAAAAAAAATCAGAATAATGAGAGTAAAGATTATGCAAAATATTGGAAATAGAATAGACAAAATACAAGAAACACTTAACAAGGACCTAGAAGAACTAAAGAGGAAGCAAGCAACGATGAACAACACAATAAATGAAATTTAAAATAGTCCAGATGGGATCAAGAGCAGAATAACTGAGGCAGAAGAACGGACAAGTGACCTGGAAGATAAAATAGTGGAAATAACTACTGCAGAGCAGAATAAAGAAAAAAGAATGAAAAGAAATTAGGACAGTCTCAGAAACCTCTGGGACAACATTAAACACACCAACATTCGAATTATAGGGCTCCTAGAAGAAGAAGAGAAAAAGAAAGGGATTAAGAAAATATTTGAAGAGGTTATAGTTGAAAACTTCCCGAATATGGGAATGGAAATAGTTCATCTTGTCCAGGAAGCACAGAGAGTCCCATACAGGATAAATGCAAGGAGAAACACGCAAAGACACATATTAATCAAACTATCAAAAATTAAATACAAGGAAAACATATTAAAAGCAGCAAGGGAAAAACAACAAATAACACACAAAGGAATCCCCATAAGGTTAACATCTGATCTTTCAGCAGAAATGCTACAGGCCAGAAGGGAGTTGCAGGACATATTTAAAGTGATGAAGGAAAAAAACCTACAACCAAGATTACTCTACCCGGCAAGGATCTCATTCAGATTTGATGGAGAAATTAAAACCTTTACAGACAAGCAAAAGCTGAGAGAGTTCAGCACCACCAAACCAGCTTTACAACAAATGCTAAAGGAACTTCTCTAGGCAAGAAACACAAGAGAAGGAAAAGACCTACAAGAACAACCCGAAACAATTCAGTAAATGGTAATAGGAACATACATATTGATAATTACCTTAAATGTAAATGGATTAAATGCTCCCACCAAAAGACACAGACTGGCTGAATGGATACAAAAACAAGACCCATATATATGCTGTCTACAAGAGACCCACTTCAGACCTAGGGACACATACAGACTGAAAGTGAGGGGATGGAAAAAGATATTCCATGCAAATGGAAATCAGAAGAAAGCTGGAGTAGCAATTCTCATATCAGACAAAATAGACTTTAAAATAAAAACTATTACAAGAGAAAAAGAAGAACACTACATAATCATCAAGGGATCAATCCATGAAGAAGGTATAACAATTGAAAATATTTATGCACCCAACATAGGAGCACCTCAATACATAAGGGAAATACTAACAGCCATAAAAGGGAAAATCAACAGTAACACAATCATAGTACGGGACTTTACCACCCCACTTTCACCAAAGGACAGATCATACAAAGTGAAAATAAATAAGGAAACACAAGTTTTAAATGATACATTAAACAAGATGGACTTAATTGTTATTTATAGGACATTCCATCCCAAAACAACAGAATACACTTTTTTCTCAAGTGCTCATGAAACATTCTCCAGGATAAATCTTATCTTGGGTCACAAATCTAACCATGCAAAATTTAAGAAAATTGAAATTGTATCAAGTATCTTTTCCGACCACAATGCTATGAGACTAGATATCAATTACAGGAAAAGATCTGTAAAAAATACAAACACATGGAGGCTAAACAATACACTACTTAATAACGAAGTGATCACTGAAGAAATCAAAGAGGAAATCAAAAAATACCTAGAAACAAATGACAATGAAAACACAATGACCCAAAACCTATGGGATGCAGCAAAAGCAGTTCTAAAATAGTAGTTTACAGCAATACAATCCTACCTCAAGAAACAGGAAACATCTCGAATAAACAACCTAACCTTGCACCTAAAGCAATTAGAGAAAGAAGAACAAAAACCCCACAGTTAGCAGAAGGAAAGAAATCATAAAGATAAGATCATAAATAAATGAAAATGAAATGAAGGAAACAATAGCAAAGATCAATAAAACTAACACAAGCACTGAAATTGAAACTGTGATTAAAAATCTCCAACAAACAAAAGCCTAGGACCAGATGGCTTCACAGGCGAATTCTAACAAATATTTAGACAAGAGCTAACACCTATCCTTCTCAAACTCCTCCAAAAAATAGCAGAGGGAGGAACCCTCCCAAACTCATTCTATGAGTCCACCTTCACCCTGATACCAAAACCAGACAAAGATGTCACAAAGAAAGAAAACTACAAGCCAATATCACTGATGAACATAGATGCAAAAATCCTCAACAAAATACTAGCAAACAGAATCCAACAGCACATAAAAAGGATCATACACCATGATCAAGTGGGCTTTCATCTAGGAATGCAAGGATTCTTCAATATACACAAATCAATCAACATAAAGGCCATATATTACAAACCCACAGCCAACATTGTCCTCAATGGTGAAAATCTGAAACCATTTCCTCTAAGGTCAGGAACAAGACAAGGTTACCCACTTTCACCACTCTTATTCAACATAGTTTTGGAAGTTCTAGCCACAGCAATCAGGGAAGAAAAAGAAATAAAAGGAATCCAAATCGGAAAAGAATAATTAAAGCTGTCACTGTTTGCAGATGACATGATACTATACATAGAGAATCCTAAAGATGCTACCAGAAAACTACTAGAGCTAATCAATGAATTTGGTAAAGTAGCAGGATACAAAATTAATGCACAGAAATCTCTGCATTCTTATACACTAATGATGAAAAATCTGAGGGTGAAATTAAAACAACCCTCCCATTTACCATTGCAACCAAAGAATAAAATATCTAGGAATAAACCTATCTAAGGAGACAAAAGTCCTGTATGCAGAAAATTATAAGACACTGATGAAAGAAATTAAAGATGATGCAACTAGATGGAGAGATACACATTGTTCTTGGATTGGAAGAATCAACATTGTGAAAATGACTCTACTACCCAAAGCAATCTACAGATTCAATGCAACCCCTATCAAACTACCACTGGCATTTTTTACAGAACAAGAACAAAAAATTTCACAATTTGTATGGAAACACAAAAGACCCCGAATAGCCAAAGCAGTCTTGAGAACGAAAAATGGAGCTGGAGGAATCAGGCTGCCTGACTTCAGACTATACTACAAAGCTACAGTAATCAAGACATTATGGTACTGGCACAAAAACAGAAATATAGGTCAATGGAACAGGATAGAAAGTCCAGAGAAAAACCCACCCACATATGGTCATCTTATCTTTGATAAAGGAAACAAGAATATACAGTGGAGAAAAGACAGCCTCTTCAATAATTGGTGCTGTGAAAACTGGACAGGTACATGTAAAATATGAAATTAGAACTCTCCCTAACACCATAAACAAAAATAAACTCAAAGTGGTTAAAGACCTAAATGTAAAGCACAGACACTATCAAACTCTTAGAGGAAAACATAGGCAGAACACTCTATGACATAAATCACAGCAAGATCCTTTTTGACCCACCTCCTAGAGAAATGGAAACAAAAATAAACAAATGGGACCTAATAAAAAAAAGATTTATGTTAATCAGTTAATTGATTAAAAGTTGCAAGTGGAAATGCTCATACAATTAGAAAATGAATTTGATACATTCATTTGCATATACCAAAAAACTAAGTTTTCATCTAATCATACAATGTCAAGGTTAACATTCCAATTGCATTCCAATGACTTAACTAGATTATTCAAACATGTTAATCAAATAGATACTGATTTAAATAGGTGGGCCTTGCATTGAGATATGATGGCCGTACCCTCAGGAGGTTTTTGAACTCTTTTTTTTTTTAAGAAAACCTTGATGTTCTTTGTAAAATACGGCCTGTTCTCTGAAACTCAGTGCTAGTGCATTTTAATATGTACCAGCCTGTATTTTATGAAAGCTAAAGTTTCACTAGTAGCTTCAGAGGACTTTAAGATAGGCTACCCAAACTTCTTTAGAAAGGAAACCCCATTTGGCATCAGCTGTCATTGTTACTCTCTTTAAATAAGTTGAGTGTCTATATTTGAAGGGGGTATGTATATAGTGTGAACATTATACCACCCTTGCTTTGGTGCTACTAGGGTTCTATTTTATTAGAACGATGTTACCTCATAGAAAGATTTTCCATGGATTATATTGTGATCAATAATATATTCTTTTGAAAACAAGATTTGAGGAAAGACAAGCAGAATAATTATATTTTGTACTTTTTAGTTTATTATTGTTGGTATAAATTTGGTCTTCTATGCACAAATATTAACTCATTAATAAACTATCCCAAAATTGTAAGAATATTTAAGATTATCTAGATTGAAAAGAATATTCCACTAAACTGTCTTTCACTCAGCCTTCTGATATTTTTTCTCATTATTCCTTTTTTAAAGTCAAGTTAAATGTATAAATTGTATTTTTTTCTTTATAAATTTTTTAAAATTGAAATATTGTTGATTTATAATATATTATTTTCAGGTGTAAAACATAATGATTCAATATTATTATAGATTATACTCCATTTAAATTATTACAAAATAACGGCTGTATTTCCCTGTGCTGTACAATATATCTTTGTTTCTTATTTATTTTATCCATAGTAGTTTGTGTCTCTTAATCCCATACCCTTATTTAATATCTGATGCAGGCTAGTAACATGGTTCTAGCTGATAAAGTATTATTTAATCTCATAAACAAATGTTTTTTTATTCTCTCTTCTTCTATTCTTCCTTTTGTCTTTCTCAGGATTATTGTGAGCAATACATAAGAAATGAAAGTGAAGTAAATAGCATACTTCCTGGTACAGAATAATCTATTACAGAATGGTAGGCACTATTATTATAATTTCCCTCCCCTACTCCTTCTCTCTTTTCCTTCATATGAATGTTTATTAGCTACCTGCTCGATGCATAGCACTGTGTTAGTATGTGGTACATACAAAGATGAGTAGGATATAGCTTCTAACTTCCACAGCACACAACTCATTACTTCTTTTCTATCTTTAAACAATGTTGAGCTTGGATCGTATATCAAGCATATCCTGAATGAGAGCTGGATATCACCATAGTGAACTTAACAATAATGTATTTTTCATTTGTATTAGAATTTCGACAGTTTGAAAAGTAGAGGAAATATGTTGATAAATAGTCCCAGTGTTGATAAGTATGAAGTACTCTTACCTTCCCAAACTGATGGTATGGTGGTCATTGATTCTTGATCAAGAGCTCTTTTCACTGAAGTGTACAATCATCTTACAGCTGTCCTGAGAGCAAATTTTCAAGTAGCAACTATCCTCTGTTGAAACAAATGTAACATTTAATTATTAGAACTTTGGGGGAAATCTGTATAATATTCTCTATTCTCTGAATCTCTGAGAAATGGCAGTTAATGAAAATATAGTTGTGAATAATTTTTCTATTAATTTCAGTTATGATTTTGGAGGTGTTCAGTCATAGAGAATTCTTCCTTAAAGCTTGTAAAATTCACTGAAAAATTCTGAAATTCTCTTGAAAAAGAAGTATCAGTGTGCAATTTTTGTCCAAAAATATTTATATAAAACCCTGGATTGTTTAATAAAAACAGTATTTACTCAACACATATATCCATTTAAAGCACATACACACTTATAAAAATCCAATATATGGTTATTATAAATCATTACTGAATCTGCAGTCTATTTAAACTGGCTATGGAATTGTTTCAGGTATTCAGCAGAATTCACTTATTGGAAAATCTCCAAAATACTCTTTTGAACAGAAGTACTACATTTGCTTATTGGTAATCCTCTACAGAAATCTACAAAGGATATCTAGAGATATTTTTGTGTTAGATATTTCAACACAGTTATGTTATTCAGGGCCAGAAGCTTTTTCATTAATATTTAATTCAATGAGGAATTTCTCCAAGATATTTTGGGGTATAATTATCCACCTAATTTCTTCTGAATGAGAGTTTCTTAGATGAAATCAAGCATACATGCATATTAGACACTGGTGTTCTTTTTTTTTTTTTTTTTTTTTTTTTTGCGGTACACGGGCCTCTCACTGTTGTGGCCTCTCCCGTTGCAGAGCACAGGCTCCGACGTGCAGGCTCAGCAACCATGGATCACGGGCCCAGCCACTCTGTGGCATGTGGGATCTTCCCGGACCGGGGCACGAACCTGTGTCCCCTGCATCGGCAGGCGGACTCTCAACCACTGCCCCACCAGGGAAGCCCAGACACTGGTGCTCTTAATCCAGCTTTGAGGAAGATGCAGAGTTAAGGCTCCAGAATAATTTTTTTAGTCTAGGTTCTCTGTTCTATTGGGAGACAACTTTAGTTTTAAAACCTCCTAGCCCAGCAACAAAGTTAGTGTAGGGGTAGGATTATTTTAAGGTTATAGGAGATCAGTAAGGGGCAAATTGGTGAAAGTGTTTAGTCTCTTCTGATATGGCACAGTGTAGTTATTTCACTGCTCATCCATGATGCTTTCTATTTTCATAAACATGAAATTAAAATAAAATAAAGATATCACCGAATGTCTCCCTTGGGGATCAAGCAAGACTTGGAAGTGAGATAAAAAGTGGCTAGAACTGTAGGGATTGATATAGATAGCTGATACTCTGGAGCAACATGTGATGATAGCCAATTCAATGGCACTTTAAAAAGTTAGAAAACTTTATAATGGTCAGGCTTTTGAAGCGTGTCTCTTGGTAGTGAGATTTTAGTCTCTACCATACAGATGCGTGCATTTCCAATACAAATAAGAAATATAAGGCAAAACCTTGCATTGCCAAGAAGTCTTTGTGAAATACATAGATGTTCAATTACTACAAGACAAAATGGGAACTCATACTTGATAATTGACAAATGAATGACTAAATGTGAATAAGTTAAAAAACTGGATTCTTGTCATCTTAGCACAATGATGAATGAATGGTTGCTTTCTATAATGTAGCACGTTGTGTTTCTATACAGCCAGTTTTCTGGATTTATCAAGACAACTGAAACATCTTCTATGTGCCAGGGGACTAGACAGTGAAGATACAAAGGCAGCTAAGGTATATTTTGTGCTCTTGGGGATATTATAATCTAGTCAATGAAAAACATATTAGTATATAACTTAATTATATTAGGAATAAGGTGAAGATTTCTGTTAAAAAGTTCATAAAACACTGAGAACAGAGTATAGATTCATACTAATTGTGAAGACAATGAAAAGGATCATTAAAGGTATCAGTTAAGTTAGGTTTTTAGTCATGAGTAAAATTTTAAGAAGTGTAAATGAGGAAGCTATTCTTAGCTGAGGTACTTTATTAAGCAAAGTACAGAGGTATAAAAGTATATGCATGGAATGTTCTGGGAATAGGACAAATTATAGTGTGCCAGAGGAATACTGGGCATTGAGTGAAAAGTATAGATAGTTCAAGGTGAGGTCTGGAAAAGAATGTTGGAGAGTTAGCATATCATACAGTTCTTAAAATGCCACAGTAAATTTTTTTTCTTCTGTGTTCAGTGAAGAAAAAAGAGAAGTATCAAATATGATAGCAATATAAACAGGGAGTTCTGTGTTCTAAAAGAATCACTTGAAGCCATGTGAAAGACTTGTTGGAAGTGATAGAGTCTGGACAGGGGAGACCAGTCTGGAAGGTGTGAGATGATGATGCCTTGGACCAAATGAGATTTGGAGTTCATATTTCTTGTCTCAAAGTGCCCTATCCACTACATTCTTAATATACCAGGATTTATATCTGTTTATTTTTGAAGAAATCAAATTATACAGATTTTACCTTTAGAAATTTTCCAAACATACAGTAAGACTTTTGTTTGTTTGTTTTCATTTGCTTGTTTTTGTTTTAATGTTTATTTTATATTTGAGTATAGTTGATTAATAATGATGTGTTGGTTTCAGGTGTACAGCAAAGTCATTCAGTTATACATATATATGTATCTATTCTTTTTCAAATTCTTTTCACATTTAGGTTATTATAGAACACTGAGTAGAGTTCCCTGTGCTATACAATAGGTCTCTGTTGGTTATCTCTTTGAAATACAGCAGTGTGTACATGTCAATCCAAAACTCCCAATTTATCCCTCCCACCCCCCTTTCACCCTGGCAACCATAAGTTCGCTCTTTAAATCTATGAGTTTGTTCCTATTTTGTAAATAAATTCATTTATATCATTTTGTTTAATTTCCACATACAAGCAATATCACATGACATTTGTTTTTCTCTGTCTGACTTACATCATTTGGTGTGATAATCTCCAGGTCCATCCATGTTGCTGCAATGACGTTATTTCATTCTTTTTTATGTATGAGAAATATTCCATTGTATATGTTTACCAATCTTTATCCATTCCTCTGTTGAGGGACATTTAGGTTGCTTCCATGTCTTGGCTTTTGTAAATAGTGCTGCAAGGAACATTGGGGTGAATGCATTTTTTTTAATTATGTTTTTCTCTGGATATATGCCTAGGAGTGGGATTGCTGGATCATATGGTGAACTGTATTTCTAATTTTTTTAAGGAACCTGTATATTGTTCTCCATAGTGGCTGTACCAACTTACATTCCCACCAACAGTGTAGGAAGGTTCCCTTTTCTCCACACCTTCTCCAGCATTTACTGTTTGTAGATTTTTTGATGATCGTCATTCTGACTGGTGTGAGGTGATATCTCATTGTAGTTTTGATTTGCATTTTCCAATAATTAGTGATGTTAATCATCTTTACACATACCTCTTTGCCATCTGTATGTCTTCTTTGGAGAAATGTCTATTTAGGTCTTCTGTCCATTTTTTTGATTGAGTTGTTTGTTTTTTTGATATTGAGCTGCATGAGCTGTTTGTAAATTTTGGAGATTAATCCTTGGTCAGTCACATCGTTTGCAAATATTTTCTCCCATTCTGTGGATTGTCTTTTTGTTTTGTTTATGGTTTCCTTTGCTGTGCAAAAGCTTTTGAATTTAATTAGGTCCCATTTGTTTATTATTTTTTTTTAAAATTCCATTACTCTAGGACGTGTATCAAAAAAGATCTTGGTACAGTTTATGTTAGAGAGTGTTCTGCCTATATTTTACTCTAAGAGTTTTATACTGGTCTTATGTTTAGGTCTTTAATCCATTTTGAGTTTATTTTTGTGTATGGTGTTATAGTATGTTCTATGTTCTAATTTCATTCTTTTACATGTAGCTGTACACCTTTCCCAGCACCACTTATTGAAGAGACTGTGTTTTCTCCATTGTATATTCTTGCCTCCTTTGTTATAGATTAGGTGACCATAGGTACATGGGTTTATTTCTTGGCTTTCTATCCTGTTCCATTGATCTATATCTGTTTTTGTGCCAGTACCATACTGTTTTGATGACTGTAGCTTTGTAGTATAATCTGAAGTCAGGGAGCCTGATTCCTCCAGCTCCATTTTTCTTTCTCAAGATTGCTTTCACTATTCAGGAACTTTTTTGTCTCCATACAAATTTTAAGATTTTTTTTCTAGTTCTGTTAAAAATGCCATTTATAATTTGATAGGGATTGTGTTGAATCTGTAGATTGCCTTGGATAGTATAGTCATTTTGAAAATATTGATTCTTCCAATCCAAGATCATGGTATATCTCTCCATCTGTGTGTCATCTCCATTTGTGTCATCTTTGATTCTCTCAGCAGTGTCTTACAGTTTTTGCAGTACAGGTCTTTTACCTCCTTAGGTAGGTTTATTCATAAGCATTTTATTCTTTTTGATGTGATAGTAAATGGGAATGTTTCTTTAATTTCTCTTTCTGATCTTTCATTCTTAATATATAGGAATGCAAGACATTTCTGTTTATTAATTTTGTATCCTGTGAATTTACTAAATTAATTGATTAGCTCTAGTAGTTTGCTTGTGACATCTTTAGGATTTTCTATGTATAGTATCATGTCATCTGCATACAGTGACAGTTTAACTTCTTCTTTTCCAATTTGGATTCCTTTTATTTCTTTTTCTTCTCTGATTGCCATGGGTAGGACTTCCAAAACTATGTTGAATAATAGTGGTGCGAGCGGACATCCTTGTCTTGTTCCTGATTTTAGAGGAAATGCTTTCAGTTTATCACCATTGAGTATGATGTTAGCTATGGGTTTTTCATCTATGCCCTTTATTATGTTGAGGTAGGTTCCCTCTATGCCCACTTTCTGGAGATTTTTTATCATAAATGGGTGTTGAATTTTGTCCAAAGCTTTTTCTATGCTTTTTTCAAAGCAACTATTAAAATGATGCTTTTTATTCTTCCATTTGTTAATATGGTGTATCACATTGATTGATTTGTGTATATTGAAGAATCCTTGCATCCCTAGGAATTTTTGCAGCTTTTTTTAAAGTTTTAATTTATTTGAAAATAAAAGTTTACAAAACGTTGTGAGAAATAATGTAGCTTTTCTATTGGAAATCTCAACCAGAGAATATTGTGCTTATAATCTTAAAAAATGTTTCAGATGTAGAATTACCTAAAAATTGAAGTCTATGCCTTCTTCCACTAGCTTTCCTAAATTTCAGTTAGCAAGGAAAATAAACAGAACCTGTCTACTTGCAATTACTGCTGCTGTCTCCCTTGAAATGCAGCAGATTTTCATGACAATACGGGAGGTCATGGAAGACTATACATGAAAAAGAGAATAAAAAATGAAATTATGAAATATATTCTTATGAATCATTATATCAGGAAGAACACTACAAAGACAGAAAGAATAGGTCATTAAGCCCTATATGTATAACAGTTAAAAAAATCTTAGAAAAAAAAAATCTTAGAATTGTGGAAAAATAAAAGCTAGTGCAGTATTTACAAGCACAGCAGATAATGAAGGAAACTCTGTTATTCTGAGTCAGTATATATCAGAGACTCTTCCAACCTATAGGCCAGTATCTGATGTTGGTGACTATAAAAGGAGGTAGGACCGGCTCAGGGAAGGGGATTTATACATTTCCTGCAGGCTTTTTACCAAAGATAAACATATCCAAATCTTTTACAAGAGCCTCCCCATGCATACCTCCACCCTGGCTTCAAACGAACAAGAAGATAATTATTTTTTAAAGTTTAAACATTACGTTATGAACAAGTTTCAGCTCCTAGAGTCCTTTCTTTTTTTCTATGCTTGTGTAATTTTAGGGGAGTCACACTGATCAAAGGGTTCCCACCATATTAAATATCACTCACAGAGTGGGTGATGCTCAAAAGGCTGGCCAGAGATGTCAGGAGTCTGGAGGCAGGGAAAGAACTTAAGCATTTAGTAGCCATATTCTTTATTATATCTCCAATTCCTTTGAACATATATTATTTGAAACCTTGTTTTTCAAAATGATGTTTTAAGATTTTTGTTTATTAAAAACTTTAAACCAAATCTTAAAAAATGGAAAATCATTACTACTCTATTTGAAGAAGATCATGGAGATGAAATTACATTAGTAATTTTGCTACATTAGTAGTAGTGCATAATCGTAGTAGTAGTGTAATTTCATTACATTAGTAGTGAAGTGGACCTGAAAAATTTTCACTCTGATAGATTATAACATATATGATATGTGTATTACTGCATTAATGATTGTGAATTTTCAAGGACTTTCTTTCTCTAATAATACTAAACTGAGTATTATACAAGTAGAAAGATAGAGAAACAAAACTGCATGCATTTAAAAAATTATTTATTTATTCTTTTAGCTGTGTTGGGTCTTCGTTTCTGTGTGTGGGCTTTCTCTAGTTGCAGCGAATGGGGGCTGCTCTTCATTGTGGTGCACGGGCTTCTCATTGTGGTGGCTTCTCTTGTTGTGGAGCATGGGATTCTATGTGCACAGGCTTCAGTAGTTGCAGCACCAAGGCTCAATAGTTGTGGCTCACAGGCTCTAGAGCTCAGGCTCAGTAGTTGCAGTGCATGGGCTTAGTTGCTCTTCAGCATGTGGGATCCTCCTGGACCAGGGATCAAACCCATGTCCCCTGCATTGGCAGGTGGATCCTTAACCACCGTGCCACCAGGGAAGTCCATGAATGCATTGTTTTAAATATGTAGCTTTAACTAAACGATTTAGAGATTTCATGAGCACAGTTTTTTTCTGGAGATTTATTTTAGCAAACTATATTTGAGCATGTCATCAATCCTCCTGACAGTAATAAGATGTGAACTGAAATACAATGGCTTGTGAAGAAGATTTAGGAAACTATTATAGATTAAATCATCATAGCGTTCTTTGAATTTAGAATAGTGCATGCTATATTCTCTCAGAAACATATAATTTTATAAAATAATTCACCACATTAGTGAAGAGAATTATCAATGAGCATAGATTCTGGTATTTGGTAACTTGGTCTACATTCCTATTGCTTCAAGATTATTATGATAGCTATACATATCAGAAGACTAAGTTAGAGAGAAATTAGCTGACAGACTAAATAATGTTTATTGTTTAATATTTAATAGTAATCAATATCAGCAACATTTCTGTTAAAACTAGAACTTGGAAACTAGAATATTAGATACAATTTCTGTTTTGAATGTTGACTTTGTACACATACCAAACTTAAGCTTACATATACATAAAAGTGATGATTCACATCCACATAGAGATGTGAATAGTTTCACGAAGTTGTATCTTATTTTTGTACAGATTTATTTAAACTATCTGAAATAGAACTATACATTGACTTGCTGTTTACCTTGTCATGTAGTTGAAATAGGTGTATTTCTTTTATTTTTTTGTATTCTCTTATATTTTGTTTTATGTTTTTAAGTATAGTTGATGTACAATATTATATGTTTCAGGTGTACAATATAGTGATTCACAATTTTAAATGTTATACTCCATTTATAGTAATTATAAAATATTGGCTGTATTTCCTGTGTTGTACAATATATCCTTGTAGCTTATTTTATACATAATAGTTTGTATTTCTTAATCCCCCACCCCATATTGCCTCTCCCCTCATCTGGTAACCACGAATTTGTTCTCTATGTCTGTGAATCTGCTTCTTTTTTGTTATATTTGCTAGTGTTTTGTATTTTTTAGATTCCACATGTAAGTGATATCATACAGTATTTGTCTTTGTCTGACTTATTTCACTTAGCATAATACCCTCCAAGTCCATCTATGTTGTTGCAAATGGCAAAATTTCATTCTTTTTGATGGCTGAGTAATATTCCATAGCTCTGTGTGTGTGTGTGTGTGTGTGTGTGTGTGTGTGTGTGTGTGTGTATGGCCCCTCTTCTTTAACCATTCTTCTGTTGTTGTACACCTAGGTTGCTTCCATATCTTGGTAATTATAAATAATGCTGCTATGAACATTGGAGTGCATGTGTCTTTTCAAATTAGTGTTTTTGTTGTTTTCGGATATATACCCAGGAGTGGAATTTCTGGGTCATGTGGTAGATCTATTTTTAATTTTTTGAGAAACCTCCATACTGTTTTCCACAGTGTCTGCACCAATTTACATTCCCACCAACAGTATAGAAGGTTCCCTTTACTCCACATCCTTGGCAACATTTGTTATTTGTGTCCTTTTTGGTGATAGCACTTCTGACAGGTGTGAGGTGATATCTCATTGTGGTTTTGATTTGCATTTCCCTGATGATTAGCAATGTTGAGCATCTTTCATGTGCCTGTTGGCCATCTGCTTTTCCTCTTTGGAAAAATGTCTATTCAGGTGTTCTGCCCATTTTTTAGTCAGGTTGTTTTATTTTTTATGTTGAGTTGTATGAGCCATTTATATATTTTTGGATATTAACCAGAATAGGGTTATTTCTAAGGGAATCAGAGAACTTCCAGAAGTAGATTCCTTTGATTCCTTTGATCTTAGACTCCTGGTCCAAAAAACCTTGAGACAAATTCTAGCTCAAGGTAACACAAGTTTCCAGTTTGTACATTCAAATCCTAGTTTGATAGATTTTCCAGTATCACTAAAAGAAAGAGATACATGAAGCAGGTGGGTAGAGAGGCAAGGTTCTCTGCAACCCATCTAAGCAGAAATTTTAGGGAACTTTAGGTCAGAGTAGTATTTTTGTATAAAGACTCAAACACTCCATTAGTTAGCAAATATTACCCTAAAATCTTATGGAACATGAAGATAAAAGAAAATTGGGAAAATAAGTGCCTGGTAGCATTAGTGGAAAATGCTCAACAGCTATCTTATTTCCTCTTCTATTTCACTATTAGTATTAAAATGGAATAATAATATGTTATATTGGTATATCTCAAAATCTGAACACTTTCGATAATAAAAAACTGTTACTATCCGAGGAAAACTAGGACATATGTTCTCACTATATATTAGACTCTTTTTACATGTCATTCACTGGTGCTAGGATCACTAAACACATTATATATCTTAATCCTTACAGTAACTATACAAGGAGGTTATTATTATTAACATTTTAACAAATTTGAAAAACTGTGGTTCAGGACTATATTGTAATTTACTTATCCTCTCGAAAATAATATGTGTTAGAGCTGGGATTGTTCAGAATTCTTACCACTACCCACTATTTTACACTGCCTTGATGCACTCATTTTTTTTTTTAATTCATGGGCTGAGTTCTATAGACATTTGTATTTATGACCTCTGCTCCAAGGTGTAATAAATATATCAACAAGGATACTAGCTATTTACTTCATATGAAAAGAAATGGAGCCACCATCTTTGTTTTTCTACCAAAAATTTGAACAAAAGTGTTTTAGTGATATGATATGTTGGAAAATCTGATTTTTAGAAAATTACGGTAAAATCATGAGCTTTCCTACTCATATTTTAGTCAGATATTAATATTTCTGGGCAATGAAATTTTGTTGTTGTTGTTTTTAAAAATAAATTTATTTATTTATTTATTTATGGCAGCTTGGGTCTTTGTTGCTGCCAGCGGGCTTTCCCTAGTTGCAGCGAGTGGGGGCTACTCTTCGTTGCGGTGCACAGGCTTCTCATTGCAGTGGCTTCTCTTGTTGCAGAGAACGGGTTCTAGGTGTGTGGGCTTCAGTAATTGTGGCACACGGGCTCAGTATTTGTGGCTCGTGGGCTCTAGAGCACAGGCTCAGTAGTTGTGGTGCATGAGCTTAGTTATTCCACAGCATGTGGGATCTTCTTTGACCAGGGGTCGAACCCGTGTGCCCTGTATTGGCAGGTGGATTCTTAACCACTGTGCCACCAGGGAAGCCCATGGGCTATGAAATTTTGATTCATAATTCTTTCACTCTACTATTGCAACTTTTGATATGAGAAAATTTTCCTAGCTAAGTATGTTGTGAAGACACCTTTTAAAATATCTCTTCTTCATTAATTTAATGAGAAATGATGCCATATTGTTATATCAATACTGATTTGCTATGTAAACCTAATTCTTTCTGAAGCATGGAATAAGGCGATAAAATATTTATTTTAGCTAGGATTATGCTTAGTCAGAAAAGTCTAATTTTAACTCTGCTGGATGAGGAAGCAAATAGCTGAATATCAATGAGTGCAAAATTCCTATGTTTTTGAAGCATATTACTTAAGGAAACTAATTCTAATTCTTATTAAGTGGCATTAATTAATGCTGTGACTGTCATGTTACTAACATGTGGTACTTGACATCCTGCCACAATGAATGTTAATACTCTCTCTGGTACTTTTAAATATAAAAAAAAACAATGTATTCAATTTAATAAATAAGAGTAGACTTTTGTTATGTGATACAAAGTTAAAAGTTAAAAGGTGAGGGCTTCCCTGGTGGCGCGGTGGTTGCGCGTCTGCCTGCCGATGCAGGGGAACCGGGTTCGCGCCCCGGTCTGGGAGGGTCCCGCGTGCCACGGAGCGGCTGGGCCCGTGGGCCGTGGCCGCTGGGCCTGTGCGTCCGGAGCCTGTGCTCCGCGACGGGAGAGGCCGCAGCAGGGGGAGGCCCGCATACCACACACACACACAAAAAAAGTTAAAAGGTGAGTTATTTGTGTGTGTGTTTTTTGTTTGTTTGTTTTTTGCTGTGCCGTGTGGCTTTCAGGATCTAAGTTTCCCATCTAGGGATTAAACCTGGACCACGGCAGTGAAAGCCCAGAATGCTAACCACTGGGTCACCAGGGAACTCCCGTATTTTGTGTATTTTTAAACAACAGTGTAATCCTCCAAAGTTGAGTTTAGTATGAGAGTAAAATTAATAGTATGTTAATAATACACAATAAATTCAATAATATTATTTTTGAAAGCTATTAGCATTAAATTTGTTTAGATTCAAAGCTCTTCACTAATCTCATACTTCAATATAATCCTTAACATGTAGGAGAAAGTTTATCTAAAATATATAATTTGAAGGTAGAAGAATATAATCTCTAAATCAAGAAAGAGGCAGGTGCATCTATAATTCCATTTTCCAGATAAAATTATAATGCCTGCTTTACATTGCTCATCATAACATTAGGACATTTTTAGTTTATTAGCAACCCATCATGGATATGGATCTATGCTTTAAGGCTTGAGGAAACCTGAGAAACATGGCCACCCTACTATAACTGGCATTCTTGAGACCAGGTCAGGATTAGAGTTATATACTTCTGAAGTTATATATTAATTAGTTGAAAAGAAAGAATAAAATATATGATTACATAAGCAAAGGGTCAAGTAATACCATAGTACAGAGAGTTCTTAATTTAACATTGTACTTTTGTTTTCTTGTCATTTCTTTTCCTAGTTACCAGTGTCCCTTGTCCTCATACATAAAGAGAAAAAAATAGACAACTCACCATGCAGCTTTAGACCCATGGTCCAACCAGACTATCATTTTGTTTCTAATAATGACCCTAATGATTAAGAAAAATAGAATAAATGAAATCAAGTGCTGCACTGACTGATTTGATTTGGAAAGATGCAGTGTGATATATTGATACAACGTGGTTGGCTAGAGACACAGATATTGTGTTTATAGACTAATTATCCATTTATTTAATAGGTAGCCTTGAACAATTACTTAGATTCTCTGAGAATCACTTTCTTCATATATACAAATGGAAATAATGATATCACTCATATATTTGTTGAAATGATTAAATACACAATGTATAGGAGTAGGTTTTCAAACTTCAAACTTTTGGTACCACATTGTCATTTTTCTCCTCAAATGTTTGAATCAGGCATAAGGATACCTAGGATGTTTGGACTTTTTTATGTATGCAGAAGAAACCCTCTTTTGAAGAAAGGGAAAAAAATAAAAGTTATAATTTGCATATGGAAGAGTTACATTATAAGTTTCAAAAGCATAGCAGTTTATCTGCCTCGTCACAGAACCATTTTACCTCTCTTTCTTGGAACTGAAACAGATATGCTTTGATGACAGAACTTTCTAAGCCAACCTCCTCTCAAGACTATTCTACTTCAGTTTGTGGAAAATTCAACATCAAAAATAAAATCCTAATGCTGTTCCAAATTGCTACTAAGAGTTGATTAAGACGAAATAGTAGCTGCATCTCATACTATATCAAATGTCAGATTTCCCAACACGATTATGAGAATATTGGCAGTTTTTGTTTGATACAATGGGCTATAGAGACCTTTTAGATAGACAGTAGACAACCTATACTATCTCACTGAGAAGAAAATTTTGGTAACTTGACAAATTAGGAAGCTGAAGCAAAGAGATCAACTAGCTCATAATTTGAACTAAGTCAGTAAGAGTACCTAGAGTATCAACAGAAACAACTATATTGCTTTAAACTAAATTACCCCACTTGAACTGTAGCTGTTGTAAGTCATATCACTAAATTAAAATCTCTACTACATCTTATTTAATATAAAATTATGTTGGGTGTTGTAGATCGTGTTACAGTATGAAGACAAACTGAATCATAAATCAGAAAAGATACACGACTTTATGTACAAAATATAAGGCAATAAGTGGCCTTTCCACTTAATTTCACTATTTTACTGTGTTAATCTGTATTTGATTTCTATTTTCTTAGCCTGTACCATACCGAAAAGTGGAAAGGAGCTAAAAAGGATATAATAACTCAAGGGTATGGAAAACACATTTATGTTCCCCAATATTAAAACAACACATCTATATGATGGAAAGTGAGTTTTTAAGGGAAGGAATGAGCTAGTGCTTATGGGTGCAGGCAGCCGTGTTTTAATGTGCAAACCAGATCCATCCCAAGGGGAGACATAATTCATGAAAATGTTAAAGAGACAGAGACAGAGACTATGAGACTAGGCTATCTAGTGCTGCTTCTATGCTGCTTTTTCTTGTCTTCTGGTTATAAACTGAAGTAGCAGCAGCTAAAATTGTTCCCCCGTTCTCGAATTCAGCTCCTCCCTGATTCCCTTGTTTTAGAAAACAGAAGCCTGAAAGGCACATGACTTGCACAGTTGCACATGTGTTAGAACCTATAGGAGTTTAAGAGTTCCCTCTGTTTTACATTTTCTGAAATTCCAGTTCTAGGTATTCTTTCTTTAGGTTCATTTCCCATCAGGGAAGAATAGTCCATTAAACATATTCAAACCAAGTTGTTAGTGGTAATGAAATCCTCTTTTGTCCTGACAGCAGAATCCTGAGCAGATAAGAAACTAAGGAATCTAAGAGGGAGAAAGTACATTGATGAGAGGTAGCAGTGGATGGGGCCAAAAAGGGTAAAAATGACATCAAAAGGGAAAATGAGCAGCACTGAAGACAAAACTTACCTACTGCTTAATTTAATATTGCTCTCGCCTCTCCTGAAAGTCAAAGGCACCTATCCCAAAGGGCCAGAAAGGAAAAATCTCCTGAGTCCTTTGGAATAATAAAAGTAATAACCTCAGTATAAAGTTTGTGTTGCATTTTGAATTTTTTAAGCATTTGCCTTTATTGACAAAGCAATAAGTATCAATGAAAATTGACATTATTTTATTTGCATTCAAGTTTGCATTTGTGTATTAGATCTTGTCTCAATTAATTACTGATATTTCTCTCCAGATGCAAAGAACCAGGTAGTGGGGTGTGTTTGTGTGAATGTATGGGAGGAGTTTGGGTGGTGATTAACCATATTCCGTTAACCAAAAGACAGTGAAGTTACACATATATTGTTTATAATATTCATTCAATATCAGACTCTTGGGGAAATCTTCACATTGGATTTTTTTTTCTTTCTTGTGGTATTTTTCTAAGAGTTTCAGTGCATGTTGATTTTATTTTCGGGTAATTATTCAAAAAATAGGGAAAGATATGGGGTTCATGCAAGGATATAAATATTCTTTGGAATTTTTTCTATATTTACAATAATCAGAATTCATTACAATAATAACAATTTATTATTTTTTCTTCTGTTTCCTGAGAAGTCTGAGTAGCATTACTCACTATTCAGAAATGAGCAGAAGATAGAACCGGGTGATGTGCAGATCTCAATTTCTTGTCAGAGCCCAGACAGCCATTCAGAACTTGTTCCTAAGTCCTAGACCTTGAAATTTTAATCAAGACTACAGCTTACAAATGGTTCGTCTCTTTGAATTTTATACTTAGAAACTAAAAGTTCTAAAAACAACAGCATGACAATGAACTTTTTCTATCAATATTGCAATCCTACAGTGTTTTGAGCCATTGTCAAAGAAAAACATTTAATCATTCTTCAAAAGGGGATATCTCAGATTTGATTCAATACTACTGCTTTCAGCTTAAGAAAGGCTTGAATTTCTTTTCTCTCTAAAGCTGTAGGCTTGCTTGAAATATTATTTTATTTTACTTAAATCCTAAATTACATTAATGATGCTTAACCTTACAGTGTTAAACTCATATATTCTGAGCTTAAAACAAAGCATTTTTAGACCAATGTAAAATTCTCATTTCCTTTTTGAATGCTGAATAATAAAAATAATTAAAATTAAGTTATACATTTTATTATATGAAAATATTAGTTATAAGATTCAAGACATTTTTATTCAGAAATTAATTGTACCTAAAGAATAAAAATTAATGCATTATATTTTTAAGCACTGTTTCTATAAATACACTACCTCGCTAACTGAAAATAATTTTGAAAAAATTAACTGAAAAAAATTTTGAGTAAGTATTCTGTATTCTATATTTGATTTATCTTTGGACATCATTTTTCTCACATTAGGTGAAAAGCAGAGATTGTTAAAACACGTCAGAAAATGAGTAACTTTTATAGGATTTCCAGGCATACATAACAAAACTTAACAGCAATCACTTTTGACAGACTTTCATGGCTAAAATCTCTCACCTAAATTTCAGAAGGGAGAGGAAAGAGAGAGAGGGGGAGGGAGAAAGAGACAAAAACAGAGAGACAGAGACAGAGAGACAGAAGAGTTAATCATTCTCAGTTAAATATATGAACATCTGGGTGCTTATCTCAACTAAAGTTAACTTTGGTTTCACCCGGATACTAATCATAAAAACTTAACACACTTATCAATTTTCTATTTTGATGTGCAACGGGTAATCATAAACGTGGAAGAGGAAGTTTTTGAATACATAACGTACATATATTCTTTCCCAATTCTACTTTTCTTTTCCCTCTTCCTGTTAAATATTAATGAGAGGTATTTTTTAGCTAGTGAAGTCATGGCTGTAAATATTTCCTTTTACTATTGCCATGTGAGTTTTTGGCATGCAAGAAAATATTCAGACATGTACCTGGGAAAAGTTGTTGGCTCAGGCTCCGAGATTAAGCCTAAAGTGGTTGCTTCACTAACAAATGGGTCAAGTAGGATAGTTTCTTTTTCTTCTCTCATCCCAGTGAGGCATTCTAGTGTGTGTGTTTTTTCAAACATAAATATTTATATGATGATAAATTCACCAAAAGTTTACAGAAGAATAAACTTCACCTCTCAAATCACACTATCCAGAGATAATCACAACTCACATTTGAAAACATCCTTCCTGATATTCTATTATGTGTACAAAGTGCCATTTTAAATAAGTGGACTCTCATAAACCATGTTTAAATTAGTAATATCAGTAAAATAAATAAAATAGACTTTTATAAATTCAATATCAAAATCAGTAAAATGGAACTTCATAAATTTTAATGGCTGCAGAGCTTTACATCCTATAAATGTATCATAATTTATGTAATCTATCTTTTACTAAAATTAAATACCCAAATAACTATTGATACAATAAAGATTGAGATGGTGCTCTAAATAATGTACTTTTATAACTCGATATCTGGTAGTTTAAATCCTCCAATATGGTTATTCTTATTCACGATTTTTATGGCTCTTCTTGGGCCTTTTCATTTCCATATATTTTTGGAATCAGAATGATAATTTCTTCAGAAGAAGAAGAACAAAAAAACAACCCTACTGGGTTTGGATTGAGATTGCATTGATTATACATCTCAATTTAGGAAGAAATGACAGCTTTATAATATTTAATCTTCCAATCCACGTATCTGTTTACTTAGCACTTCTTTAATTCCTTACAGCAAGGTTTATTCAGTATTTTATGTGGCTGTGTTGGCTATTTTTGCTAGATTTGTTTCCAGATGTTTGGGAGGTTCTTTTATGCTAGTGTAAATGACTTCTTTTTAACAACCTCATTCTCTAATTGCGTATTGCTAGCATATAGTAAAACATTTGATTTTGTATACTGACTATATCCTGTGACTTTACTAAATTCACTTTATTATCTCTACTAGTTTATGTATAGATTCTTTGGACATGCTATATACTCATCAATGAGAGTACATGTCATTGATGTTAATGTGAATAATGACAGTTATTTCCTTTTTCCTAAACTTTATACCTTTTATTTAATTTTTGCCTTCTTGCAGTAGCAAGAAACTCCAGTATAGCATAGAATAAATGTTATAATAATATCTTTGCTCATTCCTAATTTCAACAGAAAAGTTTTCACTATTTTACCATTAAGCATCATATTTACTATAGGGTTTTTGTTGATATTTTTGATGGAATAAAAGCTTTTAACATGAATGAATCATTGAATTTTATTGATTTTTTTCCTGTGTCTCTTGATATGATCATATGATTTTTCTCCTTTACTCCATTAATTTGATGAATTATCCTGATTAATATTCAAATGTTAAACTAACCCTGCCTGCCTGAAATAAATCTAATGATGGAATAATGCATTTTCTATAGATTTCGTATATCACAGTATATGAGTTGGTAATATTTTGTTTCAAACTTTTGCACTTATATTTGTAATGCCAAAGAAATGTTCTTTTTGTTTCTTACCAAGGTTATACTGGTTTCATAAAACAAATGAAAAAGTTGATTCTCTCTTATATTATTCAGTGGAAAAGTTTGTGAAACACTGATGTTATTTCCTCCATATATATTAAGAAGTGTTCATTGGTCAAGATATCTGGATCTGGAAATTTCTTTATGAGAAGGGTTTTCACTTATGGATTCAATTTGTTAAATAACTAGAGAAAAACTAAGATTGCTCTGTCTTTTCTGTCATTGTTCAGAGTTGGCTTTTTAAAATAAATTTGTCCATTTAATCCAAAGTTTTAAATGTGTGGGTATAAGATAATTCATAATAACCTATGTTATCTATCTAATATGTAATGATGTCTTGATATAGGTAATTAGGACCACCTCCTTTATTTTTAATGTTATTCAATATTATTTGTTCTTCCAAAGGGAAAAAAACAGTACTGTTTTATAATTTTTATTGATTTTGCTATGGTGGTATTGTAGTATTTTTTATTGATCTTTGCTCTTATCTTTATTATTTCCTTGCTTACATTTTCTTTTGATCTAATTTGCTGTAATTTCTAGTCAGTGAGATGTTTGTTTAGATCATGAATCTTTAGCTTTTTTATTTTCCAAAAATTTCATTTAAAGCTATTAAAATCTATGTCTTGATTAGCTATGTCCTGCAAGTTTTGATATGTTGTATTTCATTACCTTCTGGTTCAAAGTATTTTTAATTTCCTTTTGGATTTCTTTTCTGACCCATGAGTTATGAAAATTGTATTGCTCAATTTCTAAATATTTGTATTTCTTCAAAGCCTCTTCTTATTCATTTTTAGCTTAGTTTTAGTGCAGTCAGACAGTATGCTCTACATGATTGTATCCCTTCAACATTTGTTGAGAATTACTTTGTGGACTAATATAGTCATTTTTTTGTAAAGTTTTGTGTGCACTTAAAAGAATCTCTATTTTGTATTTGTTGGATGTTATATTGTATATGTGACAATTAGGTCAACTTTGTAAACCTCATTGTTCCAATCTCACATATCCTTACTGATTTTATTGGACTACTTGTTCTCTCAGTTATTAAGTTTTGTAAAAATCTCCAACTATAATTGTACATTTGTCTGGTTTTATTTTGAGTAATGCTAATTTTGTTTTGTATGTTTTGAAACTATGTTATTAGATGAAAATTTAGGACTGTATATATTCTTATTGAACTGTGTCTTTTATCAATATAAAATGACTCTATCTCTAATAATACTTCTTGTCTTATTTGCTGGGTATTAATGTAACTATACCACTGTTTTTCATTTTTGGTTAGTATTTCCTTGGTAGATACAATCTTATCATTTTATTGTTTTTCCTTTTCTTTGAAGAAAACGTTAGTTGAGTTCTATTTTTGTTTCTGAAGTTTTAATTTAGTCTTGCAATTATTGTTTTATATATTAGTGCAGTACTTCTGTGTGCAAAACAACCAGGAAATCTCAGTGGCGTGTTGTAATAGGCATTTATTTTTTACTCACAATTTTACAGGTCCACTGAGGTGAATTTGGTTTAGGCTATGATGACAGCATAGTTCTGTTTTGCATGTCGCTCACTCCCCTCTTGAGAGCAGCAGGCTACTAGCCACATAGTCTACTCACAGCAATGGCAGATGTACAAACAACCTGCTCAGTCACACAAATAAATTTAAAGCCTCTGCTTCTTGCACCTCTGTTCACATCTCATTGACTAAAACCAGGCACATGGCTGAGATTAAAGTCAAGTTGGAGAAAGTCAAGTTATGTAATGAGAGAGAGGTATTGATGCAACCATAGTAGATGATATAAGAATCTTGGATACATGCTCAGGCAACTTACATATGGCACCTAGTCTTACTTAGCTAAGACTTGATCCCTGTTGTATCAATTGCATTTTGATGGATTGCTGCTGGACCTTCCTGACCATGTCTTTGTGAGTCTAATAGAACTCATGTTATTATGGGCAATTGATATACATTATCAGTTACTAGGTCTTTGTTGGGACCCAGAAGTATTTCTGGAGCTATTTTTCAAGTTATTATCTATTGCAGACAGCATGACCCTTTCTAGAACACTGGGGGTTCGTGTTGTGGTTTTCCTATTAGGGTTATCATCAATTTTTCATGATGTCTTTTCCCACCAGTGATACTCCAAAACAATAGGGTCTGCTGTATCACATGACCCAAGCATTGCAGCCCAGACATGCTGCAGAGCCCTTTCTTGCTCTGAGTCTCACTGAAAGATAGCAGTCTTTCATATCATCTGGTATAGAGGAGGGAGCAATGCTACTAAGTATGGAATGTGCAACCTCCAATTCCCATAAAGTCCTCCTAGATGTTGTGCTTCACCTTAGAGGTGGTGAGAGATGCAATAACTTTTCTTTACTTTGGATAAAATGTCCCAATCTGTTGCAGGCCACTGGACCCTCAACATCTTCACTAATTTCTTGAGTCTCTGCAGAGTTGGGATTAGGATGAAGCAAATGAGGGACCCACCAAAGGAATTAAGAGGGCAGTAAAAACACAGCAATCAAGATAAATAATATTTAATGCAATGTTGTAAAAAGTCAAATTATCCAAAAATTCCATGATGAACAAATGATCAAATGTTTAAATAAAGATAGGATCAATATTATTTATTTTTTCCTTTGCCTTAGGCTGTAATAAGTCTTGTCACAGCACAGTTGTATATCTGTGTTTTAGAGAGGATTGTGACATGCTTGCTCTTTCTCACTTATCTAGGCTAATTAATAAGAAGCCATAGGTATAGTAAGTCTGTGTGATGTTCTGCTGAATATTCAGAATGTCAAGGTCTTTTCAAAATATACTATGATAAAGAGTGGGAGAGTTAACAGTACAATAAATGTATACTATTTTCTATTCCTGGCGAATGTAAACTATTTTTTTTTCTTTGCCTCCCTCTGCTGTGGCCCCTCCCGTTGCGGAGCCCAGGCCCCGGACGCGCAGGCTCAGCGGCCATGGCTCACGGGCCCAGCCGCTCCGCGGCATGTGGGATCCTCCCAGACCGGGGCGCGAACCCGGTTCCCCTGCATCGGCAGGCTGACGCGCAACCGCTGCGCCACCAGGGAAGCCCCTGTAAACTATTTTAAATCAACCTTTCTGAACAGAATGGAAAGCAACATTTTACAGATCAATGGTCACTTAATATGTACCTGAGGCATTTTAATTTACTTTTTCAAAGATACCACATGTATTGCAGCTGGAAGTGGGACTACTAATGGATTGAGTTTCTGGTATTCTGCTGTCATCCTCCAAAACATGGCTATTTTTTTAGGGGCCAGGACCAGCGGCCCTGCATGCTTTAGGTCCTTAAGAGTGGCACTAATGCTGGTCATTTCGTCATGATACAATACTGTTTTTGATTTACTATCTTGTTTGTAGTGTGTAGGCAGGTAAGTTTCAGATACTTCTAATTGATCTTCCTAAC
The DNA here is from genome assembly GCF_002837175.3 of Physeter macrocephalus. Classification (NCBI taxonomy): domain Eukaryota; kingdom Metazoa; phylum Chordata; class Mammalia; order Artiodactyla; family Physeteridae; genus Physeter; species Physeter macrocephalus. Next base: position 67,500,366 of record NC_041234.1, on the reverse strand, counting down.
TAAGGATGATAGTTCTTAACTCACAGAGCAAAGAACCAATATTTGGAAAGTGTCCCTTACTAAGTATGAGATTTCCAATGATATATTTGGGGACTGAAGAAATGACCACTGAGTGGATCGATGGACCCAGTGGACCCACTGTAAGCCTTACCTGGGATGGTACTCCATTTACTTTTTGGCTCCTATACACTATAACTGTAACATCAGGGCCATTACTATGTTTTAAATGTCTGGATATCAATTTGAATCCTGAATCAGATAGTCCTTGAAATGTTTGGGCCCTTGGTCCCTAAAGAAAGGACTGGGGAAATTGGTAACATATACACCTGTCATTATGTTGTAGTGTTCATCCTCCTTGGGCCTGGCCTTTCCTTTAGTCACTGGGTTCCAGTCCAGGTCTGAATATTCATTTAGGTCCAGAAACTGGGTGAGGAATTGTGACTTTGAAGCAGCTGTCTTTAGCCTCCTGACCATATATGTCCTTGATTTCTTTTATTTATACAGGTTGATGTACTTGTTGGCTTCCCATCCATCTTGCCATTGATGACACCATATTATCTTAACAATCTCCATCTCTCTCTCTAAGGATCACAACCCTCTGGCTGCCATTTTGACCTTGCATCTCATTATAATTTTTCCTATATTGCTTCTGGCACTTAAGCACCATTACCTGTTTTCTGTTATTTGAGGATAGTGTCATCTCTATTGCTGTCAGTGAGCTCAGTTCTGTAATAGCATCGCCTAAGATCAGCTTTGCCCTACAGAGAACGGCCATATTTTAGTTTCTCAGTGATGCTAGGGCCCCCTTATAAAATATATCCACTCTAGTAAGCCCACTTCGCTTAACCATTTGCTCTCTTTTCCCACTATTTGCCGTTACAGTTCTAGCATTTCAACTTCACCTATTGTGGGCCATTGCTTTCTCCAGGCTTGCAAGAGTCACCTGAGCAGTGGGTTTAACACTGTCTCTTGAGGTTCTTACAACAGTGTTAAATCCTATATCAAAGTAGAGGTCTCTTACATGGAATGACTTTACCTTGTCCAAGCTCAAGTTATGTGCCTCTTGATCCAGCAACCTCATGTACCCTCCTAGTTCTTGTATTTGTTGCCTAGATCCTGTAACTCCTGGAAGACCCTTTCCTCTTTCAGTTGACCAATGATCCAAAATCCAGAGAAAAAAGATAAAGAAACAAAGTTCCTTAATAAAGAAAATGGCTTCTTAAGTCTAGTTCTTCAGCATGCTCATCTGAAAGAACTCCTTTACATTGTTATCTCCAGCAAACACAATAGAGGCTGACTTCTGCTTTAGACTATGGCAAAGTAGCTGGCATCAGCCTAATCTTTCTGCTAAGAACAGTGATAAAAGCTAGATTCACTTTTTGTTTTTATAAGAGATTTATTGAGATATAATTCATATATCATACAATTCAGCCTTTTAATGTGTATAAGTAAATATATGTTTAGTATATATACTTACCGATGTGTGCAACCTTGAGTATAGTCAATTTTAGAATATTTTCATTACCTCAAAAAGAAATCTTGTACTAATTAGCTATTACCCTCTATCTCCCCCATTTCCTCCAACCCTACGCAAAGACTAATATACTTTCTTTTCCATAGAATCACCTATTCTTGACATTTCATATAAATGGAATCATATAATATGTGGGTTTTGTGACTAACTCCTTTCACTTAACATGTTTTCAAGATTCATCCATTTTTTTATCATGTAACAGTACTTCATTACTTTTTACTACTGAATAATATACCGCAATTTATCCACTTATCAGTTGATGGATATTTGCATTGTTTCCACCTCGTTTTGTCTATTATGAATAACGTTGCTGTAAGTATTCCTGTACAAGTTTGTGTTTAGATATAAGTTTTCATTTCTATTGGGTAGTTACATAGGAGAGGAATAATTGCTGGACAATATGGTAACTTTAACCATTTGAGGAACTGCCAGAGTGTTTTCCAAGGTTGGCTGCACTATTTTTCAATCCTACCAGCCATGTATAAGGGTTCCAATTTATTCACATCCTCAACAATACTTGTTATTTTATGACTTTTTGATTATAGCCATCCTAGTGGATCTGAAGTTGTTCCTCATTATGGTTTTGATTTGCATTTTCCTGATTATTAATGGTGTTGGACATGTGCTTATTTGTCAATTTTATATCTTCTTGGAGAATTATCTGTTTAGATCTGTTGCCCATTTTTAAATTGGGTCACTGGTATTTTTACTGTTAAGTTGTGAGTATTCTTTATATGTTCTAGTTACAGTTCCACACACTTAGTTATCCACACCTTTGTCAGAATGGATACACTTTTAAAAGTTGATTGATTAAAAGCATCAGGGAACAATCAAGGCAGCCAGGAGTTGAGGAGCCAGAGATCACAGACACATGTGGAAACACACTAAGGCAAGCTCTGCATTGTTGATTTATCTTCAGTACATTTATCAATTCCCCATTAAATGTATAGAAACTGAACAGATGTGGCAGCCTATATGTTACAGAAGTCTCACTGGGTTAGAGATAAGATTGGAGTTCAGGGCTACCAAGTAGTGTGGACATAGAGGGCCAAAATCACAGATAATAGAGAATTTCAGAAAACTGAGCCTGATTTCGTGCATAGAATTTATGGAGACATTTCGCAACTCCTATGTTGGTCTTGTACACATACCTAGGTTAGAAGCAGATAAGTAATGAAGAAATTAGCCTTTAAGACCCAAAATTATTAGGAAGAATTCAGCAACTGTGTGATCTGGGGAAACCAGAATTGGAATTAAGGGCCTTATTACTTTTTAAGTCCAGGAAGGGCTTTATCCTAAATATAGAGTCAAACCATATAAAGACCAGCATTCTATGAATCAAAGCTATCTGTTCTTACTTTACGTGCCAGTTAGGAGAAATACAAATCTTTGTGGAGTTAAATAACATCACCAACCAAAATCAACCAAAGCCTTAATGAGTTTTCATACACATATGAAATTACATACACACACATAACACTGTATCCAGCATTAAAAAATGTCAGAAAGTAAAGACAGATGACTGAAAACCAATAGAAAAAAAGAAAGACAGAAAATAGAATATTGAAGTTATCAGACAAAAGCTTAAAAAGAGTTATAACTAATATTTTTCAAGGAAATGGATTAAAAGACAGAGAGTTATATTAGAGATATGAGATCTATAACAAAAATCAAATGGAAATTCTAGAACTAAAATGTATAATAATTGATATTATGTAGTAAGCATTAAGATGTACATAGTAGAGTATATAAAAGAGAGGAAAGTATTAGTACAGTTGAAGGAGAATGAAGGATTTGTGAATCCTTGCAGCTGCAGGGTTGCCAGAAATAGTAAATAAAAATACATGATACTCAGCTAAATTTGTATGTTATATAACATATGAAAAAATTTTAGTAGAAAAGAAACTTAGAAAATTATTTAGAAAATTGCTCATTGTTAATTTGAGATTCATACTTAATTGGGCAGCCCTCATTTTATCTTGCAGCTCTAATCTGCTGTGCTTTTCATTATATGAACGGCAACATTCTTATATCCTGAGAAATATAGGTTCATGTATACTTTAAAATATATTCACTGCCTACTCATTTGATTACTTTGAAGCATCTTTTCCCATTTGTTAAAATATGAAAACAGTGTCTAACAAGACCTCTGTCTGACTAGCTTAAGGTACTTACTGGTTTGGTTTCTTTTTTCTGGAACTACAATGTTTTTCCATTGTAACTGCAATGTTTTCTCATTGTTACTAAAGCATTTACTTCATCTTATGACTTCTCTTTTCTCTAATCTCCTCTGACATTAGTTTAAAAATGAATGCACACAAGCAAGTTAACATTGACTCTGTCCTCCTCCTCCAATATCTAACTGACTAATTTCATAACTGCTTCAAGCTGGTGAATTTTTGTAAAGTTATTTGTTCTGATTTTATAATGTGTATACAAATTCTAATGGTTTCTGCATGTGCTTATTTCATAAAATGTTTCTTTTAATCAGTTTGCCAGTTGTCCAGTTTGCAAATTTGTGCAACTATCTACCTATCAGGAAGATTCATTTTCCTTCTGAACTAGTCTGATGATTGTTAGTTCTGACTTCAGAAGATCAAGGAAACAGAATATTTATGTAATGGTGACTCATTATGATATATATAAATATATATGTATATATATATAATTTATAAAAATCATGGTAAAATAAGAAAAAAAACCCTGAATCACTATGCTGTACACCTGATAATATTGTAACTCAACTATACTTCAATTAAAAAAAGGAAAAATCAATTTTATAATACCTATGTGTCATGAATTACTTCTAATTGATTTCATTTTATTATTATCTTCTTTTTTCAGGTACCACTATCACTTTTTAAAATGTGTGTTGTTGATATTTTAGTGGATTGAAAATGGTCCTTTATTTCTTTTTTGGAACTTTGTATGGAGCACCAATATAGAAAAGATAGCTCATTTCAAAATTTGGCTGTAAAATACCTATGCAGATACCATAAGGACACACTTTGAACTAAACTCCTCATCCTCCAAATGGTAGTTACATATCTAGGAAAATATTTAAATAACATTTGTTAAAAATATCTTTAGTGCCAGTGATTAGAATACTATTCTGAGACAATATATATTCATGACAACTCTGGTCTATCTAAAAATCTCTTCTGTTGCACGGTAACCAACATTAAGAGGAGTAGTCTGAAAAGCACTGAAGACATGCTGTCTTTCCAAATGGCAACGTTTGTTAAGAAGATTTATAGAATTCATGGAAAAGGTAATTATTGTTCCCTGAAAGCACTTATATATTTCTAAAGTATTTCTTGGTACAAATTAAAAGCTTTAAAAATAGTTAAAAGGAAAGAAGGTCAATATTTATATAATCATATTTCCATGTTATTTTCTGGGCCTTAAATCAAGAACTATAAAGTACTGAATCATGTAACATTCCCAACAGCATTTTCCAGTTTGGAGAAGTTTGGCAAACAATGAGTGAACACCTATGGTTTGAATTCACTTTTCTAAAGAAAGTGTCAATTCATGTATCAAATAATGTACCCTTGTGTGTGCTGTTTGGATAGCATATTTTTAGACCAATGCTATATGAACTTTTGTAGTAGAATATAAAAATCATATCATGAGGATCATGTTGACTAAATGATTTATTATTTCCAAAGAAGCCTAAGCCAGATGTATTTTTATGGTTTGAGAGAAAAAATGTTTAAAAGTGGTGAATATATATATATATACATATAATATTAGACAGAAATAGATACACATAAATGTATATTACTGTATCTACATATATATTTAATTGTCCCCAGTTTTTCACATGCTTATCTTGAATATTCATGTGTTGAAGTATAGAACATATATTTCATTTCTAGATGCCTGAAACTAAAGGCTTTTCCCACACTCTGTGTGTGTGAGTTATGCTCCAGAAATATTTGGAAAATGTACACAATTTTTGGTATATTCCCACAATGGAAGATACTGAAATCCATTATTTTTCTGGTGCAATTGTCTTTTATACAATTTTATGATCCTATTTGTCATATGTTTATATATATTTTAAAATAATAACATAAATAAAATACGTCTTAATTAAAATTATTTAATTGCATATCATATTGGTATTTACATAAACTACTAATTTTTAGTTAAACTTTTCCTATTAAAAGTACATACTCATGGTAAAAATGAAAAAAAATATGGAATCATACTGAATGAAAAAGCTTTTATCCCCTGACTACAAAAATTCCACTCCACAAACATACTGTTAACAGATTTTGTGTATATGCATCCATCAGGAAATGGATTAGGAATGTACAAACTATACAGATAGATAGATAGATAGACAGATAGATAGATAGACAGACATGTATGCACAAACACACACTATAACAGGTAGTGTATTAAACTTCAGGTGTGATTACACCTGAAAATAAATTCCTAGATATGATATAATACTTCAAATAATACTTGTACTTTAAATTCTGATAGATATTGTCAAGTTGCCACCCCCTCCCCCAAATCACCAAATTACATTCCCACCTACAAATATCAAGGTATTAGTTTCCATACTCTATTCAAGAGCGGACATTATAAAATTTTTAAATCTTTACTGCTTTGATAGATGAAGTATGTTACCTCACTGGTGCTATTTAAATGGTTCTATATTTCACATAACACTTTTGATACTAAAATTGCAGATTGAACAAATATGTAAACATGGAAGGCTCCCGTTGCGGAGAACAGGTTCTGGACGTGCAGGCTCAGCGGCCATGGCTCACAGGCCTAGCCACTTTGCCGCATGTGGGATCTTCCCGGACGGGGGCACGAACCCGTGTCCCCTGCATCGGCAGACAGACTCTCAACCACGACACCACAAGGGAAGCCTGGAAGGATGATTTTTATAGTCTTGGAAGTCTTGGGCCTTCCTTAAAATAATTAATAACCTGGAAATTGTAGGGAGAGGGTTTGTTCAATTAGGCATGAATCATATTTAAAATCTGATATATTTTTGAGTGTATGTTTGAAATATATGTGCTCTTATTTGTTAGTGTACTCAAGGAAGAATATCAATCTTCTTAATTACCAACTTGTTTTAAAACCTGAAAGAAAGATTAATGATAATTATTCTCCTTTTACCAGAGATCATATGGATAGTTCCCAGGTACATATTAATATAAAATTGTCAAGATCTGCAATATATTATTATTTTTAATTTAAATCATATTGAATCTTGATATTAGTTTAGGGAACAGTGATATCATTATGACATTAGGTCATTTCATTTTTTACCCCTCTAGGTGGTCACAAAGCAACGAGCTGATCTCCCTGTGCTATGCAGCTGCTTCCCACTAGCTATCTATTTTACGTTTGGTAGTGAATATATGTCCATGCCACTCTCTCACTTCGTCACAGCTTACTCTTCCCCCTCCCCATGTCCTCAAGTCCATGCTCTAGTAGGTCTGTGTTTTATTCCCGTCCTACCCCTTTTTTCTCTCAAAACCATAAAAATACATCTGGCTTAGGCTTCTTTGGAAATGATAAATCATTTAGTCAACATGATCCTCATGACATTTTTTTTTCTTAGATTCCATATATATGTGTTAGCATGCAGTATTTGTCTTTCTCTTTCTGACTTACTTCACTCTGTATGACAAACTCTAGGTCCATCCACCTCACTACAAATAACTCAACTTCATTTCTTTTTATGGCTGAGTAATATTCCATTGTATATATGTGCCACATCTTCTTTATCCAGTCATCCGATGATGGACACTTAGGTTGCTTCCATCTCCTGGCTATCTATCTAAAAACACAAAGAATATTTGCTCATTGACTCTACTCAAGTTTTTTAGGATAGTTTTAAAGGTCACACATTCAATTTGTTAAATTTGTTCCTAAGTGTTTCATTTCTCTTGCTGATGCAAATGATGTATTTTCTCCCATTATATTCTAATTAATTATTTTGTATGTATTGAAAATCTATTAAGCTTTGTATATGAGTTTTGTAAACATCTACCTTACTGAATTCTACTATTGATTTTAATTTCTGTGTGCAGAGATTATTTTTAAAAATATAATCATATAATTTACATAAAGCATTATTATTTGTATAAGTGTTTATACCTTATTTCTTTTATTTATCCAATTTTATTATCTAGGGTATCCAGAAGAGCATAGTGGTAGTAGTGGTGATGTGCATCCTTGCTTACTTTATAGTTAAAGTTTTGCTAATAAAACTGATCTGTCAAGGAAATGCAAATCAAAACCACAGTGAGATATCACCTCACACCAGTTGGAATGGCTATCATCAGGGAAACAAGAGATAACAAATGCTGGCTAAGATATGGTGATAAGGGAATCCTTGTACACTGTTGATAAGTATGTAAATTGTCTCAGCCACTGTGGAAAACAGTATGGAGTTTCCTCAAAAACTTAAATATAGAATGAACATATGATTCAGTAATTTCACTTCTGGGTATATATTAAAAGGAGAAAAAAACAAAAGTTCACAGAGGTACACACTCCCATGTTTATTGAAGCATTATTCACAATAGCCAAGATATGGAAACAATCTAAGTGCCCATCAATGGATAAATGGATAAAGAAGATGTCTTATGTATATGCAATGGAACATTATTCAGCCATGAGAAAGAAGGAAATCCTGCCATTTGTAACAACATGGATGGAGCTTGAGTGCCTTATGCTAAGTGAGATAATTTAGATGGAGAAAGACAAGTACTGTAGGATATCACTTCAATGGAGAATCTAAAAAAAGTTAAACTTGTAAAAATAGAGTAGAATGATGATTACTAAGGACTAGCAGGTGCGGGAACTGGGGATATGTTTTTAAGGGTACAAACTGGCAAGTAGTAGATAAGTCCCAGTAGCTTAATGCACAGCATAGTGATTATAGTCAATACTACTGTATTATAAACTTCAAAGTTGCTAAGAGAGTACATCTTAATTTTCCCCACCACAGAAATGATAATTATGTGACCTGATAGAAGTGTTAACTAATGGGGTAATCATATTTCAATATGTAAATATATCAAATCAACACACTGTATACCTCAAACTTATACAATGTTATACATCAATGATATTTCAATAAAAATGATGCTGGTTTTTGTTTTGAGATATGTATAACTATATATCTATAATTATATCTAGAGCTCCTAAAGGAATATCCAGCTCCTGATATTTTATTAATAATTTTTTAATCAAGAATTTATGTTGTAATGTTGACTTTCATCAAATATCATCAAGTATTTATTAAAATTATTGTATGTTTTTAATTCCACTGACGTTTTAATAGTATGATTAATTATGTCAAATATCTACCTAAGATTAAACTTTTCCTACCTAATATTTTATTTTAGGTTTTGCATCAACGTTTCTGCCTGAAACTGTTCTATGATTTTATTTTTATCTGTGTACTTTGTCAGAATTGGTATCACTGTTATGCTGGCCTATAAACAGGAATTTGGAAATTTTACCCTGTGTTCTGGAACTGTATTAGTTTAATAGGGTTGCCATAACAAAACAGGACAGTCTGGGTGACTTAAGCTCGAGAAATTTATTTCTTATGGTTCTAGAGGTTATATGTCCAAGATTAACGTATCTATAGTCTGATTTCTTCTGAGGTCTCTTTGCTTGGCTTGCAGGTGTCCACCTTCTTGCTGTGTCCTCACGTGGTCTTCCCTCTGTGCACATGCACTCTTTTTTAAAAATTTAATTTAATTAATTTATTTTTTTTATACAGCAGGTTCTTATTAGTTATCTATTTTATACATATTAGTGTATACATGTCACTCTTGGTGTCTCTGTGTGTCCAAATTTCTTCTTATAAGTACATCAGTCAGATTGTATTAGGACCACCATATGGGCATTATTTTAATCATGTCTTTAATGGCCCTATCTCAAAACACAGTCACATTCTGAGGTCCTGAGTGTTCGGGTTTCAACATATAAATTTTGTCAGGGTGGGGGAATAATTCAACCCATAAAAAGAATCATTTAAAAAGTATTGCACTTATCTGCTCTCTCCAGATTTAAAATAATTCACCTAAAAAAAATTTTGTGACTGGTGGTTTTTAGTAGCAGTTATTGGATGACGTTCTCAAATATTCTTTATCCAAAGGTAGTTTGTTTGTTTAGATTTTCTAGCTCTTAAAGGAACTTTGTTATTTTATATTTCCTAAAAAACCAGGTATTTTATCTAGATCTTTGATTTTATTTTTATGGACTTGAATAAATTACTCTCTCATTATTTTTATGTTCTCTTTATCCATGTTTATCTCTATTCATGATTTTAATGTTGTGTATTTATGCATTTTTCTTTTCTCAGTTTTTTAGGCTAATTTGTGAAAAATCTATTTTATTGTACATTTTAAAAGTATAAGTTATTTTATTTATTTGTCAGTTCCACATTTTTTTTCTTTTCAATTTTTCTTCTGTGTTTTTCATTGGGAGGGATCATTGTTCTGACTAAAACTGAGTCTGTGATTCCTGAGTTTATTTTCTGGACATATGAGGAGTAAATTGTAAGTTGGAGAGTTAAAGAATTGCTGATAATTTGAGATTCAGGTTCAGAATCAAATAGGTATGTGAATAGTTTCTGAACACATATAATTTAGGGCAAGTTACTTAAACTCTCAGTACCTCAATTTTTCTATTCAGAAAAGAAGTACAACAGCAGCTATCTTACGGTTAATGAAAGGGCTAAATAAGATGGTATGAGTTAGGAGGGACAGTTTTTCACACTGTTTTTGGTGTTTAAATCAGCAGTTTGCTTACTTTTCTCTGTGCCTGACTTTCTTCATTTGTAAACCAGAAATAATAATATTTACCCAGCCCAATTTTAATTATTAATTAGGATTGCATAGTGATTCACAATTTTTAAAGATTAAAGATTATACCCCATTTATAGTTATAAGAATGATTTGAATGTATATGCAAGGGTGTAGTTATGGGTTCTCAATTCTATTCCATTGTTCTATTCCATGTCTGCCTTTATGCCAGTACCACACTCTTGTGATTTCTATAGCTTTCTAGTAAGTTTTTTTTTAACATCTTTATTGGAGTATAACTGCTTTACAGTGGTGTGTTAGTTTCTGTTTACAACAAAGTGAATCAGTTATACATATACATATGTTCCCATATCTCTTCCCTCTTATGTCTCCCTCCCTCCAGGGATAGGGAGGGTGTAGTAAGTTTTGATGCATGGAAGTGTAAGCCCTCCAATTCTTTTCTTCTTTTTCATGATTTTTTTTTCCATTTGGGGTCCCTTGAAATTCCATATGAATTTTAGGATATATTTTTCTATTTCTGTAAAAATGTTTTTAGGATTTGATAAGAATTGCATTGAGTCTGTAGATTGCTTTGGGTTGTATTGACATCTTAACAATATTGCCTTCCAGTTCATGAACACAGGATGCCTTTCTATTTATTGGTGTTTTCTTTCATTTCTTTCAGCAATGTTTTTTTTACTTTTGATTGCACAAGTTTTTCACTTCCTTGATTAAGCTTTATTCCTAAGCAGTTTATTCTTTAAGATGCTATTGTAAATGCAATTGTTGTCTTAATTTCCTTTTCATATTTATCATTGTTAGTTCATGGAATAGAAACTAATTTTGTGGATTGATTTTCTAGCTTGCAACTTTAGGGAATTTAATAGTTCTAACATTTTTTGTGTAATCTTTAGCGTTTTCTACTTATATGATCATGTTTTCAGCAAACAGATAATTTTATTTCTTGCTTTCTAATTTGGAAGCCTTTTTATTTTTCTTGCCTAATTGCTCTGGTTGACTTCCAGTGCTTTGTTGAATAGATATGGCAAAAGTGAGCATCCTTTTTTGTTAATATTCATTTATTATCATGCCTTCTTTAAGATGTCTTCATAATCTGGCAATTAAATATTCAGACTGAAATGTATGAGTCTAATAGACATAATCTTTAATTGGCATTTCAAATTATATTAAATTTTCTACTAACAGTTGATATACTGTATTTGGATGTTGGTGATATATCATTAACATCATTTTTGCAGATCACAAATTAGGGTTTATTCAAGTTAGATCTGCTAGAAGAATCTTATAACAAATATTTTAAATTATAAAATATATACATTATGGTTGTCCTAATCTATGTATAATATTGCCTTTATATTTAGTTTAAAGTTAATTTGTCATATAATTACATAATTAAAGTTTTAAAGTGCATAAGAACTGAATCATATCTCTTGCATGCATTTGAAGAGATAAGCTTGAGTTCAAAAATAGTTTTTTGGAACAAAGAGATAAATTCTGCAATAAATATAAACAACTCAAGAAGCAGCTACATTTAAGTTATGAGTATAAAGTATTGTAGAAATAGTTGTTTCCTCAGTTAACATCATCATACTTGAGCAATATATAATGACTCTCTCTCCAATTAAAAAAATGGATACTGTGTTAGTAAAAAATTATAAACTTGTATATTGTAGAAAGAAAGCTTGACTAGTGCTTTTGTTATATTACCATTAACCTTAATACGTAAAAATATATAAATACAATTATAGTCACTTTATACATGTGTATGTATTTCTATGTCAATGTCTACTTTTAGTAAGTAAACTCCTTGAAGGTATGCATTGTGTCCGTGTAATCTGCATTATAATTACATCCATTAAAGTACCATTTACTAATGTTTACTTGATAATATATTTGCTCATAAATCAGTTAAAATAGTATAGAAAATGTTAGTTTCTTTTACAATTAAAATAATATAGAGCAGTCAACTTTCTCTCATTGGCTTTAGCTTTTCCATATCCAGTTTTACCAACAGTTAAGGAATTAAGGTTAAGGCATGTTAAAGGGCCACCAAGAATGAAAAGGGCATTAGAGATCGTAGGTTTGTGCTGACTCAAAATTTCAGCTACATTGTCAAATAAAATCTGCTTATTTTCAAAACCCTTAGCTCATCACCTCCCTGAAATGATGGGTAATATCTTTCTGGATCTGAAATGATAGAATTAAAGCACTGTCATTGTATTGTGGCCAGAGGAACTGCCTAGAATTGGCTGCCGTAGGTAAATTTCTATATGCCGTGTTTAAGTTAATAAAGATGCAGTTTAAGTTTTTTCCAGTGAGAAATATCTTGAGGTATTAGTGTTTCAGGCACATTAGCATATTTCACTTTTGAAATGGTGGTGCTTTTACCAAGTTTCAAGTTTTATTTGTAATGAAAGTTAATGCAAATAGTGTGCCATCACAAGGTAAGTATGTTGTCTTATCTTGCTCCTTCTGACTTAATATTAACTAGCTGTTTTCTTGGTCTATGACTCCACATGAAAACTAATAACATCTTTTATTTGTGTGTAAGTAAAATGCTAATACGTATGTTATACTAATATATATTATGTAACATTCTAATATATATCTTACTATATATTATATATCTATATCTATATCTGTATCTATATCTAGATGTGTTATTTCAGTTTCTCTAAAGAACTAATTTCCCCCACTAATCCATTGGAAACTAGTTCATGGTAAATTGTTCTTGCCTGTCCCACTCACACATATCTACATCAATTTGTGTAAAGTTGCTTATCTCATTCTTTGACAGCCATTTTAGAATAAAGCTCGGATCATGAAGTTCCTTACAGAGGATGGAAGAAATATTTTTAAATCATAAGTCTGATAAGAGAACTGTGTCTAGCTGCTATGAAGAACTCTTACAACTCAATAATAAAAAGACAACCTAATTATAAACGGGCAAAAACATCAATAGAGATTTCTCCAAAATAGATACAAAAATTACCAATAAGCACAGGAAAAGATATTCAACATCATTAGTCATTTTGGAAATGTAAAACAAAATGAATATGAGATACCACTGCATACCCACAAGGAAGACTGTAATCAAAAATACAGATAATAACAAGTGTTGCCAAGAATGTGGATAAATGCAAACATTTACACATTGCTTGTGGAAATGTAAAATGTTGCAGCTACTTTGTAAAACACTCTGACAGTTCTTCAAATTGTTAAATATAAAGTTTCAATATGACCCAGCAATTCCATATTCTACTCTAGGTATATAATCAAGAGTAATTAAAACCTGTGTCCACTCAAAATGTTGTACATTAATTTTCACCTCAATGTTATTCATAATATCTAAAAAAGTGTAAATATCCCACTGTACATCAACAGATGATTGAAGGAACAAAATGTGATATATCAATTGGCCATAAAAAATGGAATGCTACAACATGATAGACTTTGAAAATATTAAGTAAAAGAAGCCAGTGGTCACAAAGACCACATATACAATTCCATTTATATGAAATGTGCAGTGAGGATATGGAGAAGATATTTCGTGAAAAAAATGACAATTGGTTTTAGATTTTTAATATAAAATACTAATAAGAACTTCATGCACATGAAAATTCTGAAAAATACAAATCAAAAAGCTAAGATTGATTGGTTTTCATTTTTGTGTTTGGCATTTTTTAGTTTCCAAATTTTCATCCATAATCATGTACTAATTTTAAAATAAGTAAAATATAATATCTAAAAGTGATACATACTCACCAGATAAAAAGTTTAACAATGAGAATAATAATAAATATTTTATAATAACAGTAATTCAGTGGGTCCCAATCTTCTTGGGAATTGCATCAACATTTGTCCCAGTGGGAATTTCACTAATTGTCACGTTTAACCATCTACTTAGACTGCATTGTGTCTATTAATCTTAATTGACATGTTAAAGAAGAAAGGAATCAAATTTAGTGACAAAATTTGTCCTATGAATAAGTTGATTTGTTTCCCTTTTAAAGGGAAAGGATAGGGAGAAGAGAGAAGATGGTGGAAGTGTAAGACGCGGATATCACCTTCCTCCTCACAGATACATCAGAAATACATCTACACGTGGAACTGCTCCTATAGAACACCCACTGAACGCTGAAAGAAGACCTCAGACCTCCCAAAAGGCAAGAAACACCCCACGTACCTGGGTAGGGCAAAAGAAAAAAGAATAAACGGAGACAAAAGAATAGGGACGGGACCTGCACCAGTGGGAGGGAGCTGTGAAGGAGGAAAGGTTCCCACACACTAGAAGCCCCTTCACGGTCAGAGACTGCTGGTGGCAGAGGGGGGAGCTTCAGAGCCACGGAGGAGAGCGCAGTAACAGGGGTGCAGAGGGCAAAGCAGGGAGATTCCCACATGGAGGATCAGTGCCGACCAGCACTCACCAGCCCGAGAGGATTGTCTGCTCACCCACCGGGGCGGGCAGGGGCTGGGAGCTGAGACTCAGGCTTAGGTCGGATCCCAGGGAGAGGTCTGGAGTTGGCAGCATGAAAACAGCCTGAAGGGATTAGTGCACCACGGCTAGCCAGGAGGGAGTCTGGGAGAAGTCTGGAGCTGCTGAAGAGGCAAGAGACCTTTTCTTCACTCTTTGCTTCCTGGTGCGCGAGGAAAGGGGTTTAAGCGTGCCACTTAAAGGAGCTCCAGAGACGGGGATGGAGCTGCAGAAGAGACAGGAGACGTTTTCTTGCCTCTTTGCTTCCTGGGGTGCAAGGAGAGGGGATTAAGCTCAACACGTAAAGGAGCTCCAGAAATGGGCGTGAGCTGCGGCTGTCGGCGTGGACACCAGAGACGGGTGTGGGATGCTAGGGTTGCTGCTGTAGCCACCAAGAGCCCTGTGTACGAGCACAGGTCACTCTCCACACCTCCCCTCCCAGGAGCCTGTGCAGCCCGCCACTGCCGGGGTCCCGGAATCCAGGGACAGCTTCCCCAGGATAAAACGTGGCATGCCTCGGGCTGCTGCAGCATCACGCAAGCCTCTGCCGCCGCAGGCTAGCCCCGCATCCGTGCCCCTCCCTCCCCCCGGACTGTACCAGAGCCCCCGAATCAGCTGCTCTTTAACCCCGTCCTGTCTGAGTGAAGAGCAGACGCCCTCGGATGACCTACGTGCAGAGGTGGGGCCAAGTCCAAAGATGAACCCCAGGAGCTCTGTGAACAAAGAGGAAAGTGGGAGGTCTCTCCCAGCAGCCTCCGAAGCAGCGGATTAAAGCTCCACAATCAACTTGAAGTGCCCTGCATCTGTGGAAAACCTGAATAGACAGCGAAATATCCCAAGTTGAGGGGGTGGACTTTGGGAGCAAGATATATTATTATTTTCCCCTTTTTTTTTCTTTTTGTGAGTGTGTATATTTGTGCTGCTGTGTGAGATTTTGTCTGTATAGCTCTGCTTTCACCATTTGTCCTAGGGTTCTGACTGACCCGTTTTTTTTTAATTTAAAATTTTTCTTCTTAATAATGATTTTTTACTTTAATAACTATATTTTATCCTACTTTATTTTGTCTTCTTCCTTTCTTTCTTCCTTTCTCCCTTTCTACTTTCCTTTCTTCCCTCCATTGTTCCTCCCTTCCTTCCTCTCTTTCTTCCTCCCTTTCTTCCTCTCTTCTTTCCTTCCTTCCTCCCTTTCTTCCTTCCTCCCATCCTTCCTTCCTTCCTTTTTTCTTTCCTTTCTATTTTTATCTTGCTTTTATTTTGAGCTGTGTGGATTAAAGTTTCTTGGCGTTCCAGCCAGGCATCAGGGCTGTGTCTCTGAGGTGGGAGAACCAACCTCAGGACACTGGTCCACAAGAGACCTCCCATTTCCATGCAATATCAAACGGTGAAAATGTCCCAGAGATCTCCATCTCAACACCAAGACCCAGCATCACTCAAAGACCAACAACGCACAGTGCTGGACACGCTATGCCCAACAAATAGCAAGACAGGACTACAGACCCATCCATTAGCAGAGATGCTGCCTAAAATCATAATAAGGCTACCAACATCCCCAAACACACCAGCAGATGTGGACCTGCCCACCAGAAAGACAAGATCCAGCCTCATCCATCAGAACATAGGCACTAGTCCCCCCAACCTGTAAACCTACTCAACCCACTGAACCAACCTTAGCCACTGGGGACAGCCACCAAAAACAATGGGAACTACAAACCTGCAGCCTGCAAAAAAGGAGACCCCAAACACAGTAAGCAAAATGAAAAGACAGAAAAACACACAGCAGATGAAGGAGCAAGGTAGAAACCCACCAGACCTAACAAACGAAGACAAAAATAGTCAGTCTACCTGAAAAAGAATTCAGAATAATGATAGTAAAGATGATCCAAAAACGTGGAAAGAGAAGAGACAAATTGCAAGAAACATTTAACAAAGACCTAGAAGAAATAAAGAAGAAGCAAGCAACGATGAGCAACACAATAAATGAAATTAAAAATACTGTAGATGGGATCAATAGCAGAATAACAGGCAGAAGAACGGAAAAGTAACCTGGAAGATAAAATAGTGGAAATAACTACTACAAAGCAGAATAAAGAACAAAGAATGAAAAGAACTGAGAACAGTCTCAGCGACCTCTGAGACAACATTAAACGCACAGACATTCGAATTACAGGGATCTCAGAAGAAGAAGAGAAAAAGAAAGGGACTGAGAAAATATTTGAAGAGATTAGAGTTGAAAACTTCCCTGATATAAGAAAGGAAAGAGTCAATCAAGTCCAGGAAGCACAGAGTTCCATACAGGATAAATCCAAGGAGAAACACGCCAAGACACATAATAATCAAACTGTCAAAATTAAATACAAAGAAAACATATTAAAAGCAGCAAGGGAAAAAAACAATTAATAAAATACAAGGGAATCCCCATAAGGTTAACATCCGATCTTTCAGCAGAAACTCTACAAGCCAGAAGGGAGTGGAAGGACATATTTAAAGTGATGAAAGAAAAAAACCTACAATCAAGATTACTCTACCCAGCAAGGATCTCATTCAGATTTGATGGAGAAATTAAAACCTTTACAGACAAGCAAAAGCTGAGAGAGTTCAGCACCACCAAACCAGCTTTACAACAAATGCTAAAGGAATTTCTCTAGGCAAGAAACACAAGAGAAGGAAAAGACCTACAAGAACAAACCCGAAACAATTAAATAAATGGTAATAAGAACATACATATCGATAATTATCATAAATGTAAATGGATTAAATGCTCCCACCAAAAGACACAGTCTGGCTGAATGGATACAAAAACAAGACCCATATACATGCTGTCTACAAGAGACCCACTTCAGACCTAGGGACACATACAGACTGAAAGTGAGGGTATGGATAAAGATATTCCATGCAAACGGAAATCAGAAGAAAGCTGGAGTATCAATTCTCATATAAGACAAAATAGACTTTAAAATAAAAACTATTACAAGAGAAAAAGAAGGACACTACATAATGATCAAGGGATCGATCCATGAAGAAG
>NC_041234.1:67480042-67482294 GCF_002837175.3 Physeter macrocephalus | reverse complement strand
TATAGCAATAAAATCCTACCTTAAGAAACAGGAAACATCTCGAATAAACAACCTAACTTTGCACCTAAAGCAATTAGAGAAATAAGAACAAAAAACCCTCAAATTTAGCAGAAGGAAAGAAATCATAAAGATCAGATTAGAAATAAATGAAAAAGAAATGAAGGAAACAAATCTGGTTCCTTGAGAAGATAAATAAAATTGATAAACCATTATCCAGACTCATCAAGAAAAAAAGGGAGAAGACCCAATTCAATAGAATTAGAAATGAAATAGGAAACGTAACAACTCACACTGCAGAAATACAAAAGATTTTTAGAGATTATTACAAGCAACTGTATGCCAATAAAAAGGGCAACATGGAAGAAATGGACAAATTCTTAGAAATGCACAACCTGCTGACCTTAACCAGGAAGAAATAGAAAATATGAACAGACCAATCACAATCACTGAAATTGAAACTGTGATTAAAAATCTTCCAACAAACAAAAGCCCAGGACCAAATGGCTTCACAGGCGAATTCTATCAAACATTTAGAGAAGAGCTAAAACCTATCCTTCTCAAATTCCTCCAAAAAATAGCAGAGAGAGGAGCACTCCCAAGCTCATTCTATGAGGCCACCATCACCCTGATACCAAAACCAGACAAAGATGTCACAAAGAAAGAAAACTATAGGCCAATATCACTGATGAACATAGATGCAAAAGTCTTCAACAAAATACTAGCAAACAGAATCCAACAGCACATTAAAAGGATCATACACCATGATCAAGTGGGGTTTAACCCAGGAATGCAAGGATTCTTCAATAAATGCAAATCAATCAATGTGATACACAATATCAACAAACTGAAGAACAAAATCCATATGATAATCTCAATAGATACAGAGAAAGCTTTTGACAAAATTCAACACCGATTTATGATAAAAACCCTGCAGAAAGTAGGCATAGAGGGAACTTTCCTCAACATAATAAAGGCCATATATGACAAACCCACAGCCCACATCGTCCTCAATGGTGAAAAAGTGAAGCCATTCCCACTAAGATCAGGACCAAGACAAGGTTGCCACCTCTTACCACTATTATTCAACATAGTTTTGGAAGTTTTAGCCCCAGCAATCAGAGAAGAAAAAGAAATAAAATGAATTCAAATTGGAGAAGAAGAATTAAAGCTGTCACTGTTTGCAGATGACATGATACTATGCATAGAGAATACTAAGGATGCCACCAGAAAACTAATAGAGCTAATCAATGAATTTGCTAAAGTAGCAGGATACAAAATTAATACACAGAAATCTCTGGCATTCTTATACACTGATGATGAAAAATCTGAGATTGAAATTAAGAAAACACTCCCATTTACCATTGCAACAAAAAGAATAAATTATCTAGGAATAAACCTACCTAAGGGAACAAAAACCTGTATGCAGCAAACTATAAGACACTGATGAAAGGAATTAAAGATGATACAAATAGGTGGAGAAATATACCATGTTCTTGGATTGGAAGAATCAACATTGTGAATATAACCCTACTACCCAAAGGAATTTACAAATTCAATGCAATCCCTATCAAACTACCACTGGCATTTTTTACAGAACCAGAACAAAAAATTTCACAATTTGTGTGGAAGCACAAAAGACCCCGAATAGCCAAGGCAATCTTGAGAACGAAAATGGAGCTGGAGGTGTCAGGCTTCCTGACTTCAGACCATTCTACAAAGCTACAGTTATCAAGACATTATGGTACTGGCACAAAAACAGAAATATAGATCAATGGAACAGGATAGAAAGCTCAGAGATAAACCCATGTACATATGGTCACCTTATCTTTGATAAAGGAGGGAAGGATATACAGTGGAGAAAAGACAGCCTCTTCAATAAGTGGTGCTGGGAAAACTGGACAGGTATATGTAAAAGTATAAAATTAGAACACTCCCTAACACCATAAAGAAAAATAAACTGAAAATGGGTTAAAGACCTACATGTACGGCCAGACACTATCAAACTCTTAGGGGAAAACATATTCAGAACAGTCTACGACATAAGTCACAGCACGATCCTTTTTGACCCACCTCCTAGAGAAATGGAAATAAAAACAAAAATAAACAAATGGGACCTAATGAAAATTAAAAGCTTTTGCACAGCAAAGGATACCATAAACAAGACCAAAAGACAACCCTCAAAATGGGAGAAAATAGTTGCAAATGAAGCAACCGACAAAGGATTAATCTCCAAAATTTACAAGCAGCTCATG
>NC_041234.1:67422733-67479694 GCF_002837175.3 Physeter macrocephalus | reverse complement strand
TATACAATGGAATATTACTCAGCCATAAAAAGAAATGAAACTGAGTTATTTGTAATGAGGTGGATAGACCTGGAGTCTGTCATACAGAGTGAAGTAAGTCAGAAGGAGAAAAACAAATATCGCACGGTAACACATATATATGGAATCTAAGAAAAAAAATGTCATGAAGAGATTAGTGGTAGGATGGCAATAAAACACAGACCTACTAGAGCATGGACCTGAGGATATGGGGAGGGGGAAGGGTAAGCTTTGATGAAGTGAGAGAGTGGCATGGACATATATACACTACAAAATATAAAATAGATAGCTAGTGGGAAGCAGCTGCGTAGCACAGGGAGATCAGCTCTGTGCTGTGTGAGCACCTAGAGGGTTGGGATAGGGAGGGTGGGTGGGAGGGAGATGCAAGAGGGAAGAGATAATGGAACATATGTATATGTATAACTGATTCACTTTGTTGTAAAGCAGAAACTAACACACCATTGTAAAACAGTTATACTCCAATAAAGATGTTAAAAAAAAGAAAAGAAAGTGAAGAAAAAAAAATTAATAGTCACAGACCTCACATGGGTACTCCATAGTGCCAGGAAATCCTACATTTTCCTAATAAATTTGCTTTTACCATAAAAATAAATAAATAAATAAAGAGAAAGGATAAAATTATGTGGTCATGTTGATTCAACAGTAGTATACCTTAGAAGGTGTTTTAGAGGAGAATTTAATTTCCTCTAAGTGCTGACTTGTTGCATATTTCTATAGTTTTGATGGCTTTGTTTTTTAAAGCAGTCAAAGAAGCACAGACAGGGTTTAAACCCTCTTTCATTCTCCTTAATCAGTTTAACTAACAACCATCACATGCTTTACCTTATTCATATCAAAACTACAGAAATTCAAGGCTACTAGTATTGTCAGGAAAACTTTTGGAAAAAAAAGAAAAGAAAAATTAAATTGTGCCACCCTCCCCAATACAGACAGTAATGGAAAGAAAAAAAACATATATATATATAATCTGTGGGGAAGGTATACCTTACAAATTTGTGGTGAAAAAATTGGCAATTTGGGTTAAAAGTTGTATATGTCTTCCTACCATTTTATAAAACAAATAGAAAAACATGGCCCATTCAAAGGAGCAAAATAAACCTCCAGAAACCACTCCTGAAGAATTGCTGGCATCAGTATTACTAGACAAATATTTTAAAATAGTTATTTTAAATATTCTCAAAGAGTTAAAGGAAAACACGGACAAAGGAGTAAGGAAAAATCAGGAAAATGATCTATGACTAAGCTGAGAATATCAACAGAGATAGATTTATAAAAAGGAAGCACAAACAATTCTGAAACTGAAAGCTATAATAACTGAATCAAAACATTATCTAGAGGGTCCAACTAGTAAAATATATAGGCAGATAAAGGCATCTGTGAACTTGAAGACAGAGAATAAGAATTTATCATGTTTGAGGGGAAAAAGAAAAAAAATGAGTCAGGAAAGTGAAGAAAGCTTCAGGAACGTAAGGGATACCATTAAGCAGGCACAAAGTATGAGTGTCCCAGAAGAAGAGAGGAAAGGGCCTGAGAGATTATTTAAAGAAACAATGGCTGAAAACTTCTCAAATTTGAAGAAATACATGGATCTACAAATCCAAGAAAACCGAGTAGGATACACTGAAAGAGACCCACAATAACATGCATTATTATCAAATGTCAAAAGTCAAACATAGAGGATCTTAAAATCAGCAAGGAAATGTGGTTTGATGCATACGAAGAATCCTCAATAAGATTATCAGCAGATTTCCCAGGAGAAGCCTGGAGGCCAAAAAGCAGTGAGATAATATTTTTAAGTGCAGAAAATAATCTGTGAACTGGGAATTTGATATCTGGAAAAAATTGTCTTTCAAAATGGGGAGGAAATTATGATATTTCCGTATAAGCAAAAGCTGAAGGAGTTCATTACCTCTAGATGAGCAATACAAGAAATACAAAAAGGAGTCCTTCTGGATGAATGAAAAGATGCTAAACAGTAACTTGAAAACATATTAAGATATAAATATCTCCAGTAAAATTAATAACATGGGCAAATATAAAAATCAGTAATTTTGGACTTTAGGTTCATAACTCCACATTTATTTTCTGCAAAATATATAAGACAAATTTATAAAAATATAAATCTATGTTAATGGGTACAAAGTAAACAAATATATAATTTATCATATCGATGGCATAAACAGGGTAGCAGAGTGGTAAAGGAGTAGAGTTTTTGTGTTACATTGAAGTTAAAATGAATACAATTTAAAATAGATGGCTATAACTTTAGGGTATTATATGTAATCCTCATGGTAAAGACAAAAAAAAGTCCTTATAAGAAAGAAAATGTATATGTAAACACAGTAGAAAAGGAGAAACATGTCAAATCAACAACTTTATGGAACTAGAAAAATAACTTAATCCAAAGGTAGCAGAGAGAGGGAATAACAAAGATTAGAGCAGAAATAAATAAAATATACAAGGGAAAGAGAATAGAAAATATCAACAAACCCTAAAATTTGTTCTTCAAAAGAAAAATAAAATAGACAAAACTTTAGCTAGATAAACTAACAGTAAAAGAGAGAAAACTCAAATAAATAAAATCAGAAATGAAAAAAGTGACATTACTATGAAATTTATAGAAATAAAAAAGTTTATGGAAATAAAAATGGTTATATGAGAGTACTATGAACAATTGTATGTAAAAAATTGCATAACCTAGATAATATGTACAGATTATTGGAAACACACAATCTACCAGGACTGAATCATGAAGAGAAAATCTGATTGTATCTATAACTAGTAATGAGATGGAGGCAGTGATTGAAAATATCCCAACAATGAAAATTCTAGGACCAGATGACTTAATTGGTAAACTGTAAAAAGGATTTAAAGAACTGACACCCATCTTTCTCAAACTATTCCCAAACGATTGAAGAGGAGGAGACTTCTTAACTTATCCTATGAGCCCTGCATTACTCTGATAACAAAGCCATCCAAAACTAGTACAAGAAAATAAATTATACATGAAAATTCCATAACAGTATTGAAGAAAAATCTTCAACAAAATACAAGCAAACCAAATTCAACAGCATATTAAAAGGATTATTCAACATAACCAAGTGATGTTTCTTCTGGAGTTCAAGCAAGGTTTGACATACAAAAGACAATCAATACAATATATCACATTAACAGAAAAAAAATAGAAAACAGTATGATTACTTCAATTGATGCAGAAAAGGTATTTGACAAAATTCAACACCGTTTCATGATAAAAACAGTCATCTAACTAAGGATACAGAGAAATAATTTAACATAATAAAGGAAATATATGAAAACCCCAGAGCTTATATTAAATGGTCAAAGGCTCAAATATTTTGTCTAAGATAAGGAACAAGGCAAGGATGCCCACTTTAACCACTTCTTTTAAACATAGCATTGGGAGTCATAACTAGAGCCTTTTAGGTAAGAAGATAAGTAAAAGGCATCCAATTTGGAAAGCAAGAAGTAAAATTATCTCTGCATTTGAAATGAACTTATGTGTAGAAAGTACTAAAGATTCCACACAAAAAAAACCTGTTAGAACAAATAAGTTCAGCAAAGACATATGATACAAAATCAACAAACAAAAATAAATTGCATTTCCATACAGTGAAAATGAACAATCTGAAAAGAAAATTAAAACAATTTTGTTTGTGATAGCATCAGAAAGAATAAACTCACATAGAGAGAGAAGATGGCAGAAGAATAAGACACGGAGATCACCTTCCTCCCCACAGATACATCAGAAATACATCTACACGTGGAACTGCTCCTATAGAACACCCACTGGGCGCTGGCAGAAGACCTCAGACCTCCCAAAGGGCAAGAGGCTCCACACGTACCTGGGTAGGGCAAAAGAAGAAAGAATAAATAGAGACAAAAGAAAAGGGACAGGACTTGCACTAGTGGGAGGGAGCTGTGAAGGAGGAAAGGTTTCCACACACTAGAAGCCCCTTCATGGGTGGAGACTGCTGGTGGCAGAGGGGGAAGCTTCAGAACCACGGAGGAGAGCACAGTAACAGGGTGCAGAGGGCAAAGCGGAGAGATTCCCGCAGAGGATCAGTGCCGATCACCACTCACCAGCCCAAGAGGCTTGTCTGCTCACCCTCTGGAATGGGCGGGGGCTGGGAGCTGAGGCTCAGGCTTCGGTCGGAAGCTGGGAGAGGACTGGGGTTGGCTGCGTGAACACAGCCTGAAGGGGTTAGTGCACCAGGGCTAGCCAGGAGGGAGTCCAGGAAAAAGTCTGGAGCTGCCGAAGAGGCAAGAGAATTTTTCTTCCCTTTTTGCTTCCTGGTGCGCCAGCAGAGGGGATTAAGAGCGCTGCTTAAAGGAGCTCCAGAGACAGGTGCGGAGCTGCCAAAGATACAAGAGACTTTTTCGTGCCTCTTTGTTTCCTGGTGCGCAAGGAGAGGGGATTAAGCATGCAGCTTAAAGGAGCTCCAGAAACGGGCGCGAGCCGTGGCTATCACCGCGGAACTCAGAGACAGGCACGAGATGTTAAGCATGCTGCTGCTGCCAACAAGAAGCCTGTGTGCAAGCACAGGTCACTCTCCACACCTCCCCTCCCTGGAGCGTGTGCAGCCCACCACTGCCAGGGTCCCGGAATCCCGGGACAACTTCCCCAGGAGAACACACGGCATGCCGCAGGCTGCTGCAACGTCACATTGCCCTCTGACGCTTCAGGCTTGCCTGCATCCGTGCCCCTCCCTCCCCCCGCCCCGGCCTGAGTGAGCCAGAGTCCCCGAATCAGAGGCACATTTAACCCCATCATGTCTGAGCAAGGAGCAGACGTCCTCAGGAAACCTATATGCAGAGGCAGGGCCAAAACCAAAGCGGAACCGAGGAAATGTGCAAAGAAGAGAAAGGGAAATCTCTCCCAGCAGCCTCAGAAGCAGTGGATTAAAGCTCCACAATAAACTTAAAGTGCCCTTCATCTGTGGGATACCTGAATAGGCAGCAAATCATCCCAAGTTGAGGAGGTGGACTTTGGGAGCAAGATATATTATTTTTTTCCACTTTTTCTCTTTTTGGGAGTGTGTACATCTGTGCTTCTGTGTGAGATTCTGTCTGTATAGCTTTGCTTTCACCATTTGTCCGAGGGTTCTGACCAGTCCGTTATTTTTTACTTTTTAAAATTTTTCTTCTTAATGATTATATTTTATTTTAATAACTTTATTTTATCCTACTTTATATTTTATCTTCTTTCGTTCTTTCTTCCTTCATTCCTTCCTTTCTTCCTTTCTTCCTTCCTTCCTTCCTTTCTTCCTTTCTTCCTTCCTTCCTTTCTTCCTTCCTTCCTTCCTTCCATCCTATCTTCCTTCCTTCCTTCCTTTCTTTCCTTTCTATTTTGTCTCCCTTTAAATCTGAGCTGTGCAGATTAAAGTCTCTTGGTGCTCCAGCCAGGCATCAGGGCTGTGTCTTTGAGTTGGGAGAACCAACTTCAGGACACTGGTCCACAAGAGACCTCACAGCTCCATGTAATATAAAAAGGTGAAAATCTCCCAGAGATCTCCATCTCAACACCAAGACAGAGCTTCATGCAATGACCAGAAAGCTACAGTGCTGGACACCCTATGCCCAACAACTAGCAAGACAGGACGAGAGCCCCATCCATTAGCAGAGAGGCTGCCTAAAATCATAATAAGGCTACAGACACTCCAAAACACACAACCAGACGTGAACCTGCCCAACAGAAAGACAAGATGCAGCCTCATCCACCAAAACACAGGCACTAGGCCCCTCAACCAGGAAACCTACTCAACCCACTGAACCAACCTTAGCAACTGGGGACAGACACCAAAAACAACGGGAGCTATAAACCTGCAGCCTGCAATAAGGAGCCCCAAAACACAGTAAGATAAGCAAAATAAAAAGAGAGAAAAACACACAGCAGATGAAGGAGCAAGGTAAAAACCCACCAGACCTAACAAATGAAGAGGAAATAGGCAGTCTACCTGAAAAAGAATTCAGAATAATGATAGTAAAGATGATACAAAATCTTGGATATAGAACAGACAAAATGCAAGAAACACTTAACAAGGACCTAGAAGTACTAAATAGGAAGCACACAATGATGAACAACACAATAAATGATATTAAAAACACTCTAGATGGGATCAATAGCAGAATAACTGAGGCAAAAGAAACGGATAAGTGACCTGGAAGATAAAATAGTGGAAATAACTACTGAAGAGCAGAATAAAGAAAAAAGAATGAAAAGAACTGAGGCCAGTCTCACAGACATCTGGGACAACATTAAAAACACCAACATTCGAATTATAGGGGTCCCAAAAGAAGAAGAGAAAAAGAAAGGGACTGAGAAAATATTTGAAGATATTATACTTGAAAACTTCCCTAATATAGGAAAGGAAATAGTTAATCAGGTCTAGGAAGTGCAGGGAGTCCAATACAGGATAAATTCAAGGAGAAACACACCAAGACACATATTAATCAAACTATCAAAAATTAAATACAAAGAAAACATATAAAAAGCAGGAAGGGAAAAACAACAAATAACACACAAGGGAATCCCCATAAGGTTAACAGCTGATCTTTCAGCACAAACTCTGAAAAGCAGAAGGGAGTGGCAGGACATATTTAAAGTGATGAAGGAGAAAAGCCTACAACCAAGATGACTCTACCCAGTAAGGATCTCATTCAAATTTGATGTAGAAATTAAAACCTTTACAGACAAGCAAAAGCTGAGAGAGTTCAGCACCACCAAACCAGCTTTACAACAAATGCTAAAGGAACTTCTCTAGGCAAGAAGCACAAGAGAAGGAGAAAACCTACAAGAACAAACCCAAAACAATTAAGTAAATGGTAATAGGAACATACATATCGATAATTACCTTAAATGTAAATGGATTAAATCCTCCCACCAAAAGACACAGACTGGCTGATTGGATAGAAAAACAAGACCCATATTTAAACACCAACATTCGAATTATAGGGGTCCCAAAAGAAGAAGAGAAAAAGAAAGGGACTGAGAAAATATTTGAAGATATTATACTTGAAAACTTCCCTAATATAGGAAAGGAAATAGTTAATCAGGTCTAGGAAGTGCAGGGAGTCCAATACAGGATAAATTCAAGGAGAAACACACCAAGACACATATTAATCAAACTATCAAAAATTAAATACAAAGAAAACATATAAAAAGCAGGAAGGGAAAAACAACAAATAACACACAAGGGAATCCCCATAAGGTTAACAGCTGATCTTTCAGCACAAACTCTGAAAAGCAGAAGGGAGTGGCAGGACATATTTAAAGTGATGAAGGAGAAAAGCCTACAACCAAGATGACTCTACCCAGTAAGGATCTCATTCAAATTTGATGTAGAAATTAAAACCTTTACAGACAAGCAAAAGCTGAGAGAGTTCAGCACCACCAAACCAGCTTTACAACAAATGCTAAAGGAACTTCTCTAGGCAAGAAGCACAAGAGAAGGAGAAAACCTACAAGAACAAACCCAAAACAATTAAGTAAATGGTAATAGGAACATACATATCGATAATTACCTTAAATGTAAATGGATTAAATCCTCCCACCAAAAGACACAGACTGGCTGATTGGATAGAAAAACAAGACCCATATTTATGCTGTCTACAAGACACCCACTTCAGATCTAGGGACACATACAGACTGAAAGTGAGGGGATGGAAAAAAATTTTCCATGCAAGAGGAAATCAGAAGAAAGCTGGAGTAGCAATTCTCATATCAGACAAAATAGTCTTTAAAATAAAGACTATTACAAGAGACAAAGAAGGACACTAAATAAGGATCAAGGGATCGATCCACGAAGAGGATATAACAATTGTAAATATTTATTCACCCAACATAGAAGTACCTCAACACATAAGGCAAATACTAACAGCCATAAAAGAATGGAGCTGGAGGAAACAGGCTCCCTGACTTCAGACTATACTACAAAAGCTACAGTAATCAAGACAGTATGGTACTGGCACAAAAACAGAAATATAGATCAGTGGAACAGAATAGAAAGCCCAGAGATAAACCCACACACATATGGTCACCTTATCTTTGATAAAGGAGGGAAGGATATACAGTGGAGAAAAGACAACCTCTTCAATAAGTGGTGCTAGGAAAACTGGACACTTACATGTAAAAGTATGAAATTTGAACACTCTCTAACACCATACACGAAAATAAACTCAAAATGGGTTAAAGATCTAAATGTAAGGCCAGAAACTATCAAACTCTTAAAGGAAAACGTAGGCAGAACACTCTATGACATACATCACAGCAAGATCCTTTTTGACCCACCTCTTAGAGAAATGGAAATAAAAATAAAAATAAACAAATGGGATCTAATGAAACTTAAAAGCTTTTGCACAGCAAAGGATACCATAAACAAGACCAAAAGACAACCCTCAGAATGGGAGAAAATATTTGCAAATGAAGCAACTGACAAAGGATTAATATCCAAAATTTATAAGCAACTCTTGCAGCTCAATAACAAAAAAACAAACAACCCAATCCAAAAATGGGCAGAAGAACTAAATAGACATTTCTCCAAAGAAGATATACAGATCGCCAACAAACACATGAAAGAATGCTCAACATCATTAATCATTAGAGAAATGCAAATCAAAACGACAATGAGATATCATCTCACACCGGTCAGATTGGCCATCATCAAAAACTCTAGAAACAATAAAAGCTGGAGAGGGTGTGGAGAAAAGGGAACACTCTTGCACTGTTTGTGGGAATGTAAATTGATACAGCCACTATGGAGAACAGTATGGAGGTTCCTTCAAAAACTACAAATAGAACTACCATACGACCCCGCAATCCCACTACTGGGCATATACCCTGAGAATACCATAATTCAAAAATAGTCATGTACCAAAATTTTCATTGCAGCTCTATTTACAATAGCTATGATATGGAAGCAACCTAAGTTTCCATCAACAGATGAATGGATAAAGAAAATGTGGCAGATATATACAATGGAATATTACTCAACCATAAAAAGAAATGAAACTGAGTTACTTGTAGTGAGGTGGATGGAACTGGAGTCTGTCATACAGAGTGAAGTAAGTCAGAAGGAGAAAAACAAATACCTTATGCTAACACATATATATGGAATCTAAGGGAAAAAAAAGGTCATGAAGAACCTAGGGGTAGGATGGGAATAAAACACAGACCTACTAGAGCATGGACTTGTGGATATGGGTAGGGATTATGGTAAACTATGATGAAGAGAGAGAGTGGCATGGACATATATACACTACCAAATATAGGGTGGATAGCTAGTGGGAAGCAGCCGCATGGCACAGGGAGATCAGCTCAGTGCTTTGTGACCACATAGAGGGTGGGAGGGAGGGAGACATAAGAGGGAAGAGATATGGGAACATATGTATATGTATAACTGATTCAATTTGTTGTAAAGCAGAAACTAACACACCATTGTAAAGCAATTATACGCCAGTAAAGATGTTTAAAAAAAAAGAAAAAGCTTCAGGACTTTGGACTTAGAAATTATTTCTTGGATATGAAATCAAAAGCAGTGATACCAAAAGAAAAAATAGAGATTGAACTTAATCAAATTTTAAAACATCTGTATATCAAAGGACACTATCAGCTGAGTGAATAATCATCTCACAGAGTGAGTCAAAATAATTGCATATCATATATATAATAAAGAGTTAATATCCAGAATGTGTAAAGAACTCCCACAAGTCAACAATGAAAACCAAAAACCCTGAGTAAGAAATAGGGAAAGGACATGAATAGATATTTTTCCAAGGATATACATATGGTCCATAAGCAAATACAAAGATACTCAATGTCACTAATTATTAAGGAAATGCAAATCAAAACCACAATGACATACCATCTCACATTCACTGGGATAGATATTACTAAAAATAAAAGAAATAAAAGGAAGAAGATAACACATGTTGGCAACAATGTAAGCTTTTTTTACAAAAAGCAGTGACAACAGAGGAAATATTGGATGGTTCCCCTTATATGAGTTACCTAGGGTAGTCAAAGTTATAAAGACCTAAAGCAAAAGAGTGGTTGCCAGGAGTTTCAGCAAGGGATAGTGGAGAGTTATTGCTCAATTTTTATGGAATTTCAGTTTTTGAGGAAGAATTTTTTAGAGATCAGTAATGGTGATGTTTGCACAACAATGTGAATGTACTAAATACCACTGAACTGTACACTTAAAAACAATTAGCATGATACATTTTATATTATATGCATTTTATTACAATAAAAATGTTTTTTAATGCACGAAGAACAATAAAAATAAAATAAGGGAGACTGGATTTTTTTATGTAATAAATTAAATTTGTTGAAAACTCATTAGTTTCTGAATGTGTTATATAGAGTGAGAGATGCTATAATAATAAATTACTTCAAAGGGGTCATTCGGCCTTTAATATTACACAATTTAGAAAGATAAGTTGTAAAGGTTTTATTCCCTTAAGTCACTCAAAATTGAGCTCTGAATCTAATAGATTCCAGAGCCTCTGAAGATAATGAGGAAATTGTCTTCCAAACGGATTTTGTTTTTAATTAAAAAAAAATTTAAATTTTCATTGGGGTATAGTTGATTTACAATGTTGTGTTAGTTTCAGGTGTACAGCAAAATGAATCTGATATACATATACATATAGCTACTCTTTTTTACCTTCTTTTCCCATACAGGCCATTACAGAGTATCAAGTAGATTTCCCTGTGCTGGACAGTAGTTCCTTAATACTTATCTATTTTATATATGGTAGTGTGTATGTGTCAATCCCAATCTTCCATTTTATTACACCCCCACGCTTACCTCCCAGTAACCATAAGTTTGTTTTCTACATCTGTAACTCTATTTCTCTTTTGTAGATAAGTTCATGTGTAGCCTTTTTTAAGATTCGATATATAAGCAATATCATATTATATTTGTCTTTCTCTGTCTGACTTCACTCAGTATGACAATTTCTAGGTCCATCCATGTTTCTGAAAATGGCGTTATTTCAGGAAGAAGCAAGAACCAGAAGACATGATAACCCAAGTTTTTTAGAGTTCCAGTATAATAAGAAGGCTTTCTAAGGTGACAGTATAATGCGTTTTTCTTCTCTTTCTTTAAAAAAATAGCATTTGTATTGGATGTTACCAGTAATTTAACTATATTTTTCACATCGCTAGAGATTTGTATGTCTTCTT
The DNA here is from genome assembly GCF_002837175.3 of Physeter macrocephalus. Taxonomy (NCBI): domain Eukaryota; kingdom Metazoa; phylum Chordata; class Mammalia; order Artiodactyla; family Physeteridae; genus Physeter; species Physeter macrocephalus. The sequence continues at coordinate 67,468,449 of NC_041234.1, read as the reverse complement.
AAAATAAAGTTTCTTTAAAATCATAAAAAAGAACGTTTGCTGCATATCATTTATGTTTCAGCAGGTAAATATACAAGTAAATTATAATATGTTCACATAATGGAATAATTGATAGCAGTTTACATGATTGAATTAGATTTCCATGTATCACAGTATAAGGGTGGGGAGGAGGGATAGTTAGGGAATTTAGGATTGACATGTACACACTGCTATATTTAAAATGGATAACCAAAAAGGGCTTACTGTATAGCACAGGGAACTCGTCTCAGTATTATGTAACAACCTAATTGGTAAAAGAATTTGAAAAAGAATAGAAACATTTATATGTATAACTGAATCACTCTGTACATGTGAAACTAACACAACACTGTTAATCAACTACATGCCAATATAAAATAAAAAGTTAAACAATTAAAAATATGTCACTCAACATTAAAAACAAAACAAAAGCATGAAAGGCCACAGAATGATATATTTCACAGAATATCATAATGTAAAATGTTTGTGTAGTAAAAATGATTTTTAAAACATAAAGGAATATGTTGTGTGTGAACATTAAATTATATTGTTAAAATATAAAAATGTGAATCAAAAGCTAAAACTTTCAGCCTAACATTTACATTTGTGGAGGAAGAAAATAAGGCTGGAGGAAGGTGCCAAGCAATTATCAATTATATGTGTATAATAATGTCATATTTATGTTGCTTTAAAATAATACAAATCTGAGAAAATGTTAACATTTTTCCTTCACGGACTACATGAAATTTGTTATTCTCTGAAAGTACTGGTATTTTATCTTATTCTTGAAAGTATTTGTATTTTTAAAAAATAATTCCATACTAAGAAAAATAAAATAATAGGTATATTCATACTGGAAAATTTAGGAATCACTATATAGAACATGGTCTCAATACTCTAAGATGTAAAAAGTTTTAAAACTTGTTTAACCAGATGCCTAATTTATTCATAAAGTAATTCAGTGAACCACCCAGAGAATATTTCACTTTGAACCATGTAAATTTTGTGTCCTCCAAAATAAACTAGTTGTAAATGTATAAACAAAATCTTAATTAATATAATCAACAGTTGGAGACTATATCTGGAAGAAATTTTTTAAAAAACAGAAAATGTAGAAAGAGGATATAAATTAATATGAAAGAACAACAATCATTTGAAAAGATACTCAACATGACTAATCATAAGAGAAATGCAAATCAAAACTGCAATTAGATAGCACATCGCACCCATCAGAAAGGCTGCTGTCACAAAACCCAAACAAACAGAAAATAAGTGCTGGAAAGGATGTGGAGAATTTGGAACACTTGTGCATTATTGAAGGGAATTTCACTATGCTAGGGAAAATAGTATGGTGATCCCTCTAAAATTTTAAAATAGAATTACCTATGATCCAGCAAGGCCACTTCTGGGTATATATATGAATACATTCAAAGCAGGGTCATGAAGATATATTTTGTATACCTGTGTTCATGGCAGTATTATTTACAATAGCCAAAAGGTGGAAGCAACCAAAGTGTCCATCAATGGATGCATGGATAAATAAAATGTGATATATATGTATATATATATATATATATATATCACACACACAATGGATTATTATTCAGCCTTAAAAAGGAAGACAGTTGTGACACATGCTGCAATATGGATGAACCTTTTTGAAATTATACTAAACTAAATACACCAGAAACAGACTATAAATACTGTATGGTCCACTTATATGAGGTATCTAGAGTAATCAAACTTATAGAGACAAAAAATAGAGTGGCGGTTGCAAGGAGCTCAGGGATGGGGAAATGTGGAATTGTTGTTTAATGGTACAGAGCTTCAGATTTTCAAGGTGAAAAGGTTTAGTTTAGTTACACAACAATGTGACTAGATTGAACTGTACACTTATAAATGGTTAAAGTGGAAAATTTTATGTTATGTGTATTTTACATAATTTTTAAAATTAATAAGAAAGACATTTTTATTAAGATTGGAACAGATGATTCAGAAGAAAAATACCAATGACAAATAAATTCAAGGAAAATTTATGGATATAAATTTTAGCTGGACATGTTCATTTTATATATATACATTTATAGATTAATATAATATATGATATATACATATATGTGTATATATACAAATTAAAAGAATGAAGTAACTTTTTGCTTATCAAATTAGTAAATATTTCAAAAATAATACTTAATGTTTGTGAGGATATAGTGAAATAGGCATCCTGGCACATAGGTGTTTTAGAAAACATTTTGGCATTCTACAATTTACTTCAAAAATGTTCACCTCCATAAAACATTAATTCTGCTTTTAGGATTTTACACAAAGTAATCAAAGTTTACACATGCACACTGATTTATCTACAAGAATGTTTATCATAGCTTTATTTACATTATTTAAAAGTTTGATAAAACTCAAATGTCTTTAATAAAGTACAATGGTATAATAAATGACAAAATGATATAAACTATTCTGTAAATAAAAATCTGAAAAAAATATACATCAAAACAATGAACGCTTAAGTTTCATTTTTGTGTTTGACTTTTTTTATTTTCCAAATTTTTATCAAGGTATATGTACTAATTTATAAAATAGAAAATTTGATATCAAAAATGATCCACTCATTACAGAATGATTAAAAGAATGGTTAAATAATAATGGCGTATTATACCTTTGAAAAATTTAGAAGTAAAATTTTCCAATATATTTAACTATTGAAAAATTTAGAACTAAAATTTTTCAGTATATTTAACTATACTAGAAATTATTATGGTAAAATACTTCAATGACTTCTGATACCAACTACGTAGATTTGGACCAAATGACACAGGTTAAAGGCACAATTCTGAACAAGATTTCACTCACTTCAGACACCAACTGTAAATTTAGAGGATCCCAGTCCTCCTGTAATTCTGAAAAGCTGGCTATAATATTGGAACATTTTCCTCTCAGATTTGATGATTCACTAGAATGACACACAAAACTGAGGAAAGTGCTGTACATATACGTAATTGTAGCTTATTATAGCAAGAGGAAATCAGGAAAAGAAGAGACATACAGGATGAGGTATGGGAGGGTCTTGTAAGTTTCCATTTTTCTCTCCTGAGGTATTCAGGACATGTCACCCTCCTGGCATACCAATGTGTGACAACATGGAGTATTGCCATCTTGGCAACAAGGGAGCTCATCTGAGTTTTGGTATCCATATTTTGGGGTGAGTTTCTTTAAATAGGCATGATTGTCTGAATTAGTGGTCAGTTGATTGAAGCTAATCTCTAGTCATATTCCTCTCTCTGGAGGTCAGGCAAATATCATATGTTCCAAAGTTCCAACTCTCTAATCACATAATTGGTCTTTCTTCCATGATCAGCCTCCATGCTGTACCATTGCATTACCATAAACCATCTATGGATCCACCATGAACCATCTTATCAGTGTAAACTCAGGTGTGTTTGTAAGGGCTCAAAATGAATATCAAAGACACGCCTATCACTAGGAAAATTCAGAGGGTTTAGAGGCTAATTTCCATGGACAAAGGACATGCAACTTCTTCATTATGCAAGTTTTAAATTAAAAAACAAACAAACAAAAAAAAACTGTATATGGAGCATGGGTCCAGCTATGTCAAACATAGTTGAATAGAAATATAATGACAGAAACTATGCCAAACTATTACAAGTGTTAATCTGTCATTAGATTATTATTTTTCACACTTTTCAATTTCTTATTTTTTTAAAACAATGTATATTCATTTTAACAATAGAAATGTATATATTATTAGAGATGTTTGGAAAATGCATTGGGAGAAAGGCATTAATAAATGTAATGATTTCTTTCTGGTAACCATTTTACATATTTTTCAGGTCATTGAAAATAGACTAGAAAAGTTTGTAGGCAAAACTTTTAAAACTCCATTCCATAGGAGACATTGACAATACTGCATTAAAATGTGGAGTCTTTGATCCACTGATGTGAGATACAGTAGATTTTAAATAAGAAGTTTCTTCATTCGTAGATCCAGTAGTAGGCATTGTCATCAAAAATTGTCTTTGCAAACTGCACGACAGAGATTAAAGTCAAAGCATCTGAACTGCAGCAGCCGCTATAAACATAGTTATTATCTTGAATCATGTTAAAAATTTGAACTTAAAAGTGATTCTTAAAAACTAGTATATGTAATGAATGTCTTATTAGACAGCATCTTATTCTCTACCTCTCAGCATGTTCAACTCTGAAAATATATGCAAATTATTCCCTTTCAACCTTTAAATCAAAATGTGAGGAACATCTTGAATTATCATAGAAGAGTAACAAATTACAGTGGTTTTCACTTAAATGAATACCTGTTAAAGAGCTAAGACACTTTTGTAGAACATTTACTCTATGAACCAAACCAAAACATATTCAGAAAATACATATATAGCCATTTTCAAATGAACACTGAAAGTGCTATTGGTTTAAAAACACACACACATGCACAAAGAAAAAAAAAATTCTGGGGGAAAAGCAAAAAGAAAATTATCTCGTGATAAAATAATAAGAAAATAATCATAACTGTTTATTGCACATACTTGAATTTAGCTTTGCCTTTAAATATGAGTTTGCATCAAAATAGTCTTCATAAAAAGGCTTGGAAATGGGTTAGTAATTTATTTCAAGTTAATATATGAAATGAAATGTAAAAAGATCATCAACCTATCCCAGGTCAAAAAGAAAAGCAATGGCAAAGTCATTTCCTACTTATTTACTGCAGTTGCTGACAGAACTATTATTATTTTTCCTGCTGTTTGCAGCTCATGTACCATCACAGGAGGATTCTTTGAAAAAGCTTTTAATAAAGAATGAAGTGCTTGTTTGTTCATTATTCTTTTTTTAAAGAAAACAGATTTCACAACATACGTGTATGTATATCTGCCCCATTAAGCAAGAAAGATGTATCAATTCAGTAAAAAGTAATGTCTGTGTGTGTGTATGACAAATTCTAGTGCAACAATAAATTCAAAGCCTCTCTGTAAAAACAAGGAAACTGGAAATTAAAAAGCTATTATAATAAACACTACCTTTCAATCTGAACAAGCTTTGATATTTCATTGTGAGGGACAAGAAAGCCAATTTATTTAGAAAAATATGCAGAAGGTCATAAGAAGTAGTCATTTATTGACTGCCTTAAGATATATTTTCTTTGTACCTATAAAAACACTGCTACATCATAATATTTTGCTATTCAAACATTGTTTTTTAAATGTAGTCTGTAAATCGTATTTGTTTCAACTGATGGTAGTCCTTTACCCCATCTAGTGAACTTACAGGATTTATATGTCAGAGATGATGATTCTATGAACAAGGGGAAATGCCATCCTACAATTCCTATTACAAAATTTCTGGGTTACCTCTTTGTTCTAGTCATAAAAATTAGTTGTGTTGCCCAAAGAGTTTGGAATTATGCATCTTAGCTTTTGGTTGTCTGCAATACTAGTACAAACTGCAGCAATCCTACTTTGTTCCATGACTTAACACAAAATACCTAAATCCCTATCATATTCCCCTGTCCTTATTTCAAATTTGTTTTACGGCTTTTAATTTAAAAGTCTAAACAAAAAATTTAGAAAACAGTGACCTAGGTGAGTAAATTTATATTTGCTTGTTCAATGTATGCAATATAAATTATTGTTAAATATGCTGGTAATTAAAAATGACTGTGGTAAGAAAGAAATTCTATATACATAGAATAAAAAAGAGAGCAATAGGGGAAATGTATTAAAATTTTATATAAAATACCCCAGAAATGATTTCATTTCTTTCTCAGTTTAAATGCTCTGTGAAACCTCATGTAACTGCCAACGATTTTGAAAATAATGTGTTTCTTAATGACTATTCTCACATGGTCCAAAATACATGTTTCCACATTAAGTACTCTAAACTTGTTTTGATAATTCTAGGATATTGTATATTTCAAATTGTTCATTTTGCATTTTTGGCTCATGTTAAATTTAGAAGTCTTACCTAGGAATTATTTATTTCAGTTCTTGGCTCTTATTCATGGGTATAGTTCACAGTATACTAACATCTTTAAATTAGCAACAAATTAGACTGTGATTACACAGTGAAATGCAATATGAACAATCTACTTGTATAGATTTTTCAGCCTCAGTTGATACTTGCTTCCAGAAATCATTAAAAAAATTGGTACAAGTTTTAACTTGCTTTCTTTTTTTTATACAAAAACAAGTTAAAATGTGTCCTTCAAATCATTGATTTATTATGCCAAGGGAGAACAAGATACTTTATGAAATTCTATTTTTTTTGTCAGTGTGATAATTAAGAGAAAAGAAAATTTCCTACTCCCTTTCTATATATTTGAGAAGTGCTTTCAAGGAGGTTGCTTAGATTTGTTCCATTTAATATTTATTATGCAACAAAGGTTAATAGTTTTAAACCATACAGTGAATATTGAGGAAATGAGAAGATCACATAAAAAGGAGATAAGAAAAATGACCAGAATATTAAAAAGAGACTGTGTAAACAGATTATATTGGGGGAAAGAAAAAAAAAGCTGGATAAAAATAACTTATATGAAATAAAAAAGGAACTGGAATAAAATGGTAATAACTCTTGCCTGAAAGAGTGAAAATACATGTTCAGAAGCTATGACTCAAAATGCGTTTAATCAAAAGATAAATACAAATGAAGGAAGAAATTATTTTTAGTATTATTACATAAAGAATGACTCACTAGGTTCATTTGTTATTAATGGGAAAGTATCTTTGAAAGGCCAACAGAAACATGACTTGTAAAATGTGTTATCAGTATGCAAGAACATTGCTCATGATGGCCCAAAGTTTCTGATGTGGAAAAACTAAGGTATGAAAAAACTCAGTTTCTATTGTTTTAAAGTTTGGAATTATATTCAATAGATTTATGTTTTCATAATTCAAAGAAAATCATAATTTTTATACATTTTCATGAGTATTCAAATATTTTCTCTAAATTTTACTGAAGGAACTATCCAAAAGGGTTTATGCAGTCCAAGGTTTAATTTTAAAATGAAAAACTATATGTTGCTGATGTTTGCAGGTTGATGGTGGATATATTATTTCTACAAGTTATTGGTAATTTCATAATTTACAGGTAGTGGCTATAATTGAGTTATGAAGTTTTAAATTACAAGTGCAAATAATGTTTCCAGAGTCTGCCCATTAGTTATATTATTTATAGAAATTTTACAGCATATGTGGATGTCTTATCTTTATTCTGGCTTTTAATGCTTTTTCTAAGTGTTATGCATGGTATCATCTCAATTCAATTAATAAGAGAGGATAACTTTATTTTGTCAAACGTAATTTTTTTTTTTTTTTTTTTTTTTCGGGATGCGGGCCCCTCTTTTTTTTGGGCCCTCCCCTTTCGGGGGACAGGGTCCCGATGGCCTCTCCCGTTGTGGAGCACAGGCTCCCGACGCGCAGGCTCAGTGGCCATGGCTCACGGGACCACCCGCTCCATGGCATGTGGGATCTTCCCAGACCGGGGCACGAACCCGTGTCCCCTGCATCGGCAGGTGGACTCTCAACCACTGTGCCACCAGGGAAGTCCATCAAATGTAATTTATTGGGGCAATAGATATCTCATAATTTGGATTTTGAGTTTAATGCATGCATTTCAAATAAACATCTTTTCTCTTAAATAATCCAAATTAGGAGAAAGAGGATAAATGATTACCTCCCAAAGAAAGTGTAATAGACAAGGGTGGGGGGGAGGGAGCGTGGATATTTTTAATAGAGAACATCCATACTATAACTATAATTTATTTGCAGATATTTTATTTAGCAATTTTTCCTCTGAAATTTGAATAGACAGATGAAATCATTAAAAAAACTCTCTATCTATCTAAACATATATTTTATATATATGAGACATAATTCTCTGTAGTTTTTATATTAGCCCTAAAATAAAGAAGTGATTGCTTTACTAAAATAGCATGGAACTGGAATGAGAGTGCTCAAAAGAATGAAACTGCAAAAATACTTAAGATCTGAATAGGGTCATAATCAAGAACAGTCCACTGAGCTACCCTTGATTAAGATTTTAAACAATTATGTACTGTTAAAGAAATTACTACACTAAAACCTCACAATGTTTTTTTTTCTTAATTCTACATTATTGGCAGTTTCTTCTGTGAATATTTATGCATTTGTTTGATAATGCAGGTTCAATTATTGCCATGTACAGTCCTACTGTTGCTCTAAGATAAGTAGAGTTCGGTTTATTGGACATATCTGACAACTGTAATAAAAATCTTGGTAACTAAGTAGGATAAAGAATAAGTAACCACCAACCGCTTCAGAATGGTGGCTAAATAGTACTATTTGGATCTGATTGTCCCACTTCCTGTAGAAACACTTTGCTAATATGTTCACAGAGGTATAAATAAATAAATAAATAAATATATATATATATATATATATATATATATATATATATATTCACTAATTACCAAAGCAGAACCCCTCCCATGCAGAAACCTGCAGGAATCACTACCAGGGGAGAAAAACCTGAACTGTAATAGACAAATATCTGGAGGCTCAGAGTAGAGGAACCTGAGAGTCAAAAACTGCTGGGGATCCCCCTGGCTTTTGTGAGTTTTATATCCTGGAGCTCTACCAGGTTCTCATAGTGAAGATCAGAGAAAATTCCCTTTGGGCTTCCAACATGGGATGGGAATGTAATTTCACAATATGTCAGAGCATTCTGTTGTTCTTAACAAGGCTTCCCTTCAAGAGACACTATTTTACCAAGGCCTAAACTTTTGGAATTTTGTCAAAGCTAACTGACTTAGAGGAAGGTACATACCCAGTTCCAGTCCCTTCTAGTATCCTTAGCAGGAGGGAAAGACCTGAAATATACTTGTGAAGTTTACAGCTGAGGGACACAGGCTCACTAAAAGAATGAGAACTAATCTTAAAACTATAGAATACTTTCCCTCCCTACACCTTTACACCACATCACTAAAGGCCTATTTATTGGAGTTTCCTTTTACCCAACTCATCATGTCTGGCTTTCAACAAAAAATTGTAAGGGAAGAGACAGAGCAAACATCAGCACTAGAATCAGGCATGACAGAAAAGTTGGATATTTTAGACCATGAATTAAAAAAAAAAAACGTGATTAATATGCTAAAGGCTTGTGGACTAAGAATGCTGCCTACCATATCAGTAAACAAAGGATATCACAGCCATCAGCAATTACAGCCACCCACAACGGTGAGCCTTGAGGGAACTCAGGATAGAAACAAGGAATTCCAGCCATCTAGCAGTCATCAGACTACAGCCACACCCCTGATGGTGCAGCTTGAGGAAACTCAGGATGAGAAAACACAGGATACTGGCCCCAGAGAGCTGAGGTGCATATCAAAGGTATGGTTGCACTGAGTCCAGACTCTTGCATCTTCCTATACATAGAAAAGCACTGAATTCTTTAACTAGAGATATCTGTTTTTTGTAAATTAACAATAAACTTTTGACACTACCTGCCATTTGTTGCAAAAACTCCTATATATCCTGGCTCACACCCCCACCACCTGGGAACAGTTTTCTTAGCATTATCTGAAATGCTGTCTCCCAGGTCTGAAGTCTTAAGAATGTCCATTGAATAAAAAGTAACTCTCAACTTTTAGGCTGTGCATTTTTTTCAGTCTAAAGGCTACCATGGAAAAAGTAGACAACATGTAAGAACAGATGCATAACGTAGGCAGAGAGATTGAAAATTTAATCAAGAATAAAAAGAGAAGCTAGATATCAAAATCACTACAACAGAAATGAAGAATGCATTTGAGGGGCTCATTATTAGAATTGATATTGCTGAGGAAAGAATCTTTGAGCTTGAGAATACCACAATATAAGTTAATAGAAATTTCTCAAACTGAGAAGCAAAGAAAAAAATACAAAACAGAAAATCCAAGTATTGTGAGACAATTACAAAAGGCATATCATAACATGTAATGAGAATACTAGAAGGAGAAAGAGAGAATGGAACAGAAGAAATTTTTGAAGCAATAATAATGGAGAATTCCCCCTAAGTAATGTCAGACACCAAACCACAGATCTAGGAAGGTCAGAGAACACCAGGAAGAATAAATGCCAAAAATACTACTTAGACATATCATATTCTGACTGCAGAAAGTCAAAGATAAAGTCTTGACAGAAACCTTACCTATAGAGGAGCTAAGATAAGAATTATATTCAACTTTTCCTCAAAACTATGCAAGCAAGAAAAGAATGGAGTGAAATATTTCAAGTGTTGAAAGAAATAAAACCAAAACCCAAAACTCTAATCTAGAATTCTGTATTCTGTAAAATTGTCCTTTAACAGTGAAGAAGAAATAAATACTTTCTCAGGCAAACATTGAGAAAATTTGTTTCTTTACAATAGACCTGCTTTACAAGAAATGCAAAAAGAAAGTTCTTCAGAGAGGAGGAATTTGATGCACATCATTAACTAATTTCTACATGTAGAAAGGTAGAGCATTAGAGAAAAAAATAAGTAAAGGCAAATAAACACTTGCATTTTTCTTAATTGATCTAACAGGCAAATTTTGTTCAAAATAATAATAGCAACAATGTACACTTATATATAAGTGAAATGAATGACTGTGATTATACAAGGGACAGGAGGAAGGAATTAGGAATATTTTGTTATCGTATGGTACTTCCACTACCTGTGAAGTGTTTTGGTGTTATCTGAAAGTGTACTTGGGTTAGTGGTAAAAGTATATTGAAAATTCTAGGACAACCATATAAAAAAAGTTAAACAAGAATTATAACTTATATGCTACGAAAGGAGACACAGTGGAATTGTATTAAATGCACAACTAAAACCAAAAATGCTGAAAAAGAATGGAAGACAAAAATAGATACAAATATCAAAGGCAATGGATAAAAAACAGTAATAGATATGATAGATATTAATCTAACTATATCAACCACTTTAAATATCAATAGTCTAAGTACACCAATTAAAATACAGAGATTGTCAGAGTAGATGTAAAAAAAGATGGAACTATGATATCTACAAGAAACCCATTTTAAATATAAATGCCCATATGAATTAAAAGTAAAGGACTGGAGAAAATTATACTATGTGAATATTAAACAAAAGAAGGCTGTATTAGCTATCTTAAATTCAGACAGACCAGACTTCAAGGCAAGGAAAATTATCAGGGATAAAGAGAGGTATTACATAATAGAAATGAGTCAATTCTCCAAGAAGACATAACAATCCTTAAAGTGTATGACTCTAACAACAACAACAAAAAAAAAAAACTAAAAAATAAGTGGGGAAAAACTAATAGATTTGTAAGAAGAAGAAGATGAATACACTATTATACTTGGAGACTTCAACCCCCCACTATCAGAAATGGACAGATCCAACAGATAGAAAATCAGTAAAGACATAGCTAAACTTGATAGCACCACCAAGCAACTGGCTAAAATTGACATTTATAAGCTACTTCATGTAATCACAAAAGGATAAGCATTCTTCTCAAGTTCATATGGAACATACACCAAGACAGAGCACATTCTGTGCCATAAAACACACCCTAAAACATTTAAAATAATAGAAATTAAATAAGCAAAGGTACTGCAATGAAGAAAAAGTAGTCTTTTTTACAAATGGTACTGAAACAACTGCACGTTATGCAAAAATTAATCTAGACACAAACCTCACATCCTTCACAAAAATTAAATCAAAACGGATTAGAGAATTAAATGTAAAACACAAAGCTGTAAAACTCCTAGACGATAACAGGAGAGAACCTAGATAACATTGTATTTGATGAAGACTTTTTATATATAGTTGTCCCTTTGTATCCCTGGGGGATTGGTTCCAGGACTCCCTACGGATATCAAACTTCATGAATGCTCAAGTCCATTACAGTCGGCCCTCTGCATGCACGGGTTCAGCATCTGAGAATATGGAGGGCCCACTGTACAACACCAAGGCATGATCCATGAAAGAATTAATTGATAAACTTTCATTCATTAGATTGAAAAAGTTCAGCTCTGCTAAAAATACTGTCAAGAGAATGAAAAGATACACCACAGACTAGAAAATACTAGAAAAGGCATATCTGATAAAGAACTATTATCTAAAATATACAAAGACCTTTAAAATTCAACAATAGGACAATGAACAACTCAATTAAAAAATGAACAAAAGACCTTGACAGACATCTAATCAAAGAAGATATGACAAGATATTCCACATCATATGTCATTAGGGAAATACAAATTAAAACAACAATGAGATACCACTACACAGCTATCAGAATGGCCAAAATCTAGAACACTAACAACACCAAATGCTGATGAGGATTTGGAGCAACAAGAACTCTCAATCATTGCTGGTGGCATGCAAAATGGTACAGCCACTTTGGAAAAGAGTTTGGCAGTTTCTTACTAAACTAAACCTACTCTTACCATGCAGTCCAGTTATCATGTTCTTTGGTATTTATTCAAAGTAGTTGAAAACATATTTCCACACAAAAACCTGCAGGATGTTTATAGAAGCTTCATTCATAATTGCCAAAACTTGAAACAATTAAGATGTCCTTCAGTAGATAAATGAATACATAGACAGTGGTGATCCAGACAATGAAATATTATTCAGCACTTGAAGGAATGAACTATTACACCCAAAATAACATGGAGTAAGCTTAAATGCATATTAAAAGTGAAAGAAGCTATGTTTAAAAGGCCACATACTGTATGATTCCAACTGTATGACATTTCTGAAAAGATAAAACTATGGAGAGTAAAAAGATCTGTGGTTGTCAGTGTGTAGAGGAGAGGAGGAATGAAGAGGCATATCAGAGAGTAATTTTAGAGCAGTCAAAATGCTCTGCATACTCATGATGGATACATGTCATTATATATTTGTTAAAATTCATAGAATGCACAATGCTATGAGTGAACCTTAATGTAAACTATGGACTTTGGGTGATAATGATGTGTCAATGTAGGTTCATCAATTGTAATGAATGTACCACTCTGGTACATTCTGGGGGATGTTGATAGTGGAGAAATCTGTGCATGTGTGGGAGCAGGCACTGTATAGGAACTCTGTATTTTCTCCTCAATTTTTCTGTGAACCTAAAACTGCTTTAAAAATATAAATTCTATTAAAAGAAAAACATGTAGACCATTTTGCTAAACAGTATATCTCATATACACTTGTTGAGCACCTACTATGTGCCAAGGATATTGCTCCACTTTTCAAGGACTGGAGAAGGTATCTGTGCTCGCAAATAATGTCTACATAATATAAAGAAAGTAGTGACAGGGCCTTACACATTTTTCTCTTTGAGAAATGTTTTCTGCGATTTAAACACAAGTCTAGAAGCAAATTTTGAGTTGGAGGAAGGTAAGGAGTTATATCCATTTTCTGCAAATGATACCTAAGTGAATGAAAGAAAATACATATTTCTAAAGCACATCAATGAACGCCAGATGAATTTCTCACTTGAGTTTATTGGGGATTTACTATTTTCTTTAAACCCTACCTACTGTAAAATTACCACACTCCAGTTTATCCAGGAAAAAAAATGTACTATTTAGAGACAAGTCATTATGAATGTTGAAGAATCCATAAAAGGCAAACATTAAACTGATTTCTGAAAGAAAACAAATACATACAAACCCTAAGTCCTTTTTCATTAAGGTTGTATGTCCATCATAAAGCCACAACTCCATTTTTGGTTATTGGCTTTTAGGATACTTTACATTTACTGCATATTTTAAGAAATAATCTTTGTCATGGTAGTTCTACTTATCTTAATTTTTAATTATTTAAAAAACATCATGTTTAAATGAAAATGACTGTCTTGAAAGAATTAAATTACATGATATCAAAGTTTAACACATTTACTCACTATAAGTATAACTTTATTGTGAAAACCAGTAAACTAATAGTTAAATCAAATAAATGACACTTGGGAGAAAATATGAAATGATAGTGTAAGCTGCTTTCATTTGAATTTGGAAGTTCAATATACTGAAATCTGGTTTAATTATTTATATCAATATAATTTATAAAATCAATGAGCACCTTGGCTGTTTAAGTTGGACCTAAGAGAGTGCTGATAACCTAGAAACAGAGATACATAGTAATAGAAATACAGTTGCAGATTATATGACAAACTTTTACATTTTGTAATACTTTTAAACTTTAGAAAGCTCCATCTTTAGCTACTCAAATTCAGTATGTGTTCATTCAATATAGTCGGTTGTGATTTTAGGGGTTTTGTCTACAGTGCTGTGAAACTGATAATTGCCTATTCATGTTTCTGACATCCCATAATCTTTTACTGTGGGATGGCAAGGGAAAATGTTTTCAGCAAGTACTATGCTCTCTAACTCTCATTCTCTGGCTCTCTGATAGAAATGACAAAAAAATATTATTGATCAAATTCCTACAAATTTAAACTGTTCAGAAAACCACACAGAAACTAGATTTAGAAATCTTGAGGTCTAGTTCTTACATTGTTGAACTTCAAGAAATTATAGAAGGAATACTTATAATATATTTCTCTTCATTGAACAGAGTAACAGAAAAAGCAAAATTTTCCCCCAAAGAAATTAGAGTATAGAGGTGGAGTGGGAGTGAAGAAGTAAACCCAGCATCTTAATCTTGGACAAGTGTGAAAGAATATTAATCATCAGAATAAGCAGATAAGAATATTCTTACCTCCTAGTGCAAAAGTTTATAGGAAGACAAGATTATACAAAATATAATACCATATTATTTAAGCTCAGTTCCTTTAAACGTTCTGTTTGATGAAGAAGAATTCAAAACATTAGGAATTCCAGAAACACCGTGGGGCCTTCACTATGGCAAGTTAGTGTCAAAACTGAGTTGATTTATAGATACCAGGTGATATTGGATAATTGAGTGGTATTTAAAAAGTGACATATAGTAATAATAAACAGGTGCTCAGTAGATTTTCTAACAGTTGTTTGGATTCTGCATAAATGAGGCTTTGTACTAAAACTTGAGTATATTCTTTAAAACAATGAGTCTTAACGAAGTTTTAGGAGGTAATTTCACATATGAGAATGATGTGGAGGAATTTTTCAAACTCTACTGCTCTTGGAGGCTCTTGGAGACTCTTTTGTTTCTCAGAGTTGATTTGCTTCCATTACCACTTCATCCACCCTCCCACATTCTAATTTTTTAGATAATCACTAACCTAATGCACTGTTACTAATTGCAATATAATATGTCCCTCAGGTATACTGGGGCAGAAAGAAAGTTGAGAATTACTGTCCCTGCATTTCATGTTCTATCATTTAGAAATGAAGGATATCAACTTTCAACTTCTTAAAGAGGTGTAGTCACAAGAAGAAAATGAGATTAAAATAGCTTAAATATCAAGATTTAATAATCAAGTATGTCTATATGTGAATGTTTATTTATGCATCTTTGATTATCTACATATGTTTCTTTCAATTACATATTTAAATTATTTGAACTTATAAGGAAAATTACTTCAGAATTTTCTTCTTTAAATCATATGCACAGTTACACTGTGAAGGAATAAATAACTCAAAACTTCCTCTGGGCATATAGGAATCACTTACTAAAAAAAGCTCTAAAAACCAATTTTTTCCGTAGTAAAATTCTTAGAATAGGGAACAAAATTGGTATATGTTACTTGAAGACTTGTAGTCATGAAATGTTTGAGTCTGAAAATATTCCTGTAACAATATTCCCTAGTTACATTATTTTCTGTTGCATTTAGAATTGCTGCCTCTGTTGATTTTTCCCACATTATTCTTTTAGTCCAGACAAACCTGAAAAAAATGAATCCAAAACAATTTGTACATGACTATGTATCAAACTCTATCATAATTGACTTTTACATTAACACTCACTGGAGTAAGTTCATCAAGAAAAACATTTTGTCCTAAGACATTTATATTATATCTATATTATATTATATTATATTGTATATTATAACATATCTTTCAAATATCATAGGTGTAAAGGAGACAAGGTATTTGGGTAGGCTGTAAGGAGATGAACAATAAATACTTAAGAGAAAAATTAAGTTGCTAGAGTTGTTTCTATTGTTCTTTGGAATATTTGTTCTAAGGTCTTGAGAAACTACTGAGAATAGAACAAGGAAGATACTTTCATGTTAATCACTCCCCCTTCCTCATTGTTTCACAGCTGAAGGGCATATCACTTTCTTGGTTGCTCAGATGCTGTGGAATCTGTTTTTTAAAAAGAAACATTTATCTGGATGGAGGAGAAGAAGGAGGCAAAATATTTCAGGGATAATATAAGAGAAATATGAGAAAGCAAAAATAGAAGAATAGTGACTGAAACACAAGGCTAAAGAGGAAGTAAAAATCTCCCAATTACAAACTAATAGAGGACTCTGGATATAATTTGTATCCTGGTTTAAGCATTCCTTAATAGTCTATTTCTGCACATTGGGCTGCACTTCATATATATTTAAGTATGCCAGTGATGAATGCTCAAAGTCTATAGCAGTTTTTATATGTAATAAAAGATATTTCAGACCAAAGGAACATTATGTTTTATTTCTAAAGATGCCTTGGTTAAAGTTACAATTTTACAGAATTTGGTACTTTACACTTTCAATATAGATTAGCATTCAAGATTATGGGCTCTGAACTCAAACACTGAGGTTTAATTCTGCATCAAGGTTTAATTCTGATGTTACTGCTTATCACTTGGATGGCCTTGGGAAAGTTACTTAGCAGCCTCCCTGTGTCTTGATTTTCTCAACTGTAAGATGGTGAGAATAATAGTAGGTTTCTATTAAGTTTTGGGAAGGGAAATGAGAAAGTACACATGGAGTTCTAAGAATAGTGTTTGTCCATGTTATAAATATACAGAAATCACAGTTTTAAGAATCCTTTGCACATCAGCTTCTAATCTTTTCTTTGTTCTCACATTTTACAGTCTTCCACATCATAGACAGTAAATACATGTTCAACTAAACAGAAATTATTATTGAGCACATTACAAAGTATCTAATCATAGGTGAGTTTAGAGCTTGCAAGGCTCCAGGTGAAAGTCACATATAATTTGTCCAAAGGCATATAGTTTGTCTTCATTTGCCTAACCAGATTCGAATTTCCTTTTCTCTTCACATTGTGTTCTATTTACAAATAGAAGTAATGTTACATTTTAATTTTATTACACACTAAAACCTTAGGCTTTATGTTCTCCTAAATTACTGCGTCAACTACTACAGTTAACTTGCTGAGTTCTGATGCCTGGATTAAACAAATACTGTGCTAAAACCTTCTAGGCATCAGGGATGTTGCTGAGTTCTTGTTTTAATTTACTTGTTCTCACATTTAGAAGTGTTCACTTGGAGATCATTGTTTTTATGAGGAAGTAACGATGGGTATATTTTATATTTTGAATAGTCCACAATAAGTTTTATTCATTTTCCAATACTCTCTAGTTCAACGTATTCTATATATGAAATACCCTGTATCTGTAGGTACAACAGGGTAAAAGCAAACTCCGGAGAAAGGTCCTAGAAAGTGATTCCCAAAAAGAAAGCAAACATCAACAACATAAGCCTCCCATTTTTAAAGTTTAATGAGATTTCTGAACAGTCATTATTTAGCAAATGTAAGTATGCTCTTCTGCTTATTTTATATCAATAATTCATTGCACAACAACTTTCAGACATGTGTTAAATAAAAGTCATCTTTACTTTAGCAAATACTTTTCTTCCACCATTTCTATTCTGCCTTACTGAAAGAGACATAGAAAAAATAACTCAGATCAGGTCAATATTATGCAATAAACTTGGGATAACAATAACTGCTTGTTCAGCAAGTGTTATAGTCTCAATAACATTTTTTGTAATTTTTTTACATATCAGCTTTATAAGCGGCAATCCTATGCATTAACAAACTTAAATAACACCTATATTTATTTTAAAAAGGAAAACAAAATGATAAAAAAGACACCCCACTAATTCATTGACTCCAGGTTAGACAGTATATTTCCATCAAATTATTTAGCCAAAAGGCTAAATTAATAATAGGCAAATTAAAACCAATTAAAGATTTGATCAAAAAGTTTTAAAGTTGAAAGGACTTAAAAATATGTACATACTATGAGTATATAATCAATAATCAATCTTTTACATACATAACATAAATTCCTGGTAATATGTCCATTATGGTCACTTTTTATTGTCATACAAAAATAAATCCATACAAAATACTTTGCTGAAATAGTATTCCAGGACGGCTAATACCTGGGGCCAACATGATAGGTATGCTATTGATAAAAAAAAGTAAAAAACAAAATGCTTAATATGAGAATCCATTCTTCATGTAAAATTTTAATTTATCCATATAATTTGTAGTGTTTTATGCTTTTTTCCAAAAAACTCAAAACTTTTAATATACTAGTAAAGTTACTATCCAAACTATATTTATTTCAAGATAAATATACTTAATAATTTAACCTTATATTTGCATAACATTTTACAGCTTTCAAATCACTTTTACTTATAATATCATTCATAAATGGTAGTCAGAGAAAGTTTTATTATTGCATAATAGGAAATTGAGATTAGGTATCAACAAGATTTTAATAGGCTAGCATGGTGAAATGACTGACAGCATGAAGTTTAATGTCTTGTGTTTGGATATAAAACCCCAAGACTAAAATACGGTATGGGAGATATGGCTTATTAGTGAAATATAGAAGAGATTTAAGGAATTTATTATTCTTCAAGTTCAATACTAGTCAACAGTGCAATGGCCCTGCCAAAAATCACAGATAAATAATGCGGGAGGTGCATACATGTGTAAGCGTATAAATATGATCATGTCAAATATGCTTGAAATATGTGAATTACTATTTTACAGAATTACTTCAATGTTTAAGTCTAGAAATTCTCCACTATTATTCTGAAAATATATATCCCTTGTGTTTCAGAATTGTTCTCACTAACTGCCCAGCCCTTCAAAATCATGTATTTCAAGGTGAGGTGTTACAATAACCCACTGCCCTGATCACAGGGCCAGAAGTAGGACAAGTTCCCTTCACAAGATTTCTGCAATAGGGTTGGGAAAGAGAGGCCATTGTATCTCTGATCATGAAGTGGAGAAGATAGAAGGTAATGATCCTAGTCATAATCCTCCACTATATGTTGGGTGATCATAACTCACAGTTTGCTGGGGCAGTTTCAGTTCATGCTTGTTTTCACCCTGTAATTTTTTTTTTTTTTTTTTTTTTTGCGGTACATGGGCCTCTCACTGTTGTGGCCGCTCCTGTTGCGGAGCACAGACTCCGGACACACAGGCTCAGCAGCCATAGCTCACGGGCCTATCCGCTCCGCTGCATGTGGGATCTTCCCAGGCCGGGGCACAAACCCGTGTCCCCTGCATCAGCAGGTGGACTCTCAACCACTGCACCACCAGGGAAGCCCTACCCTGTAATTATTAACAGCACTCCTTTCTTTTCAATCTCCAAAATGTTCTGGTTTGGATCATAAATTATAGGATCACCCAAACCTTATAAACAAAACTGGTCTGCGGGTGAATCCCTGAATCATAGAGAAGGGAAAAATGAGAGAACATGGCTATGAGAAATGGAGGGAGGAAGTTAAGAATGAAAGGAGGAAGGGAGGGAAAGAGAGAAAGGGAGAAAGAAAGAGAGAGAGAGATATCCTGTTACCGTCCCCCCCCACACTTTGTTATTTATTAGTGAGTTCTTTTTCATGAGACTCCAGAATACTTTCATATTTTCCTACGAAAAAGAATCCTGATTAACATACTTTTCCATAGTTTAAAAAAATTAATTAAAAGTCCTTACTTTAACAAATTATATCCTTGAAAATCCTTTCCTGTAGGCTTTATCTAACCATCCATCCATTCATCCATCCATCCCTCCATTCAACAAATATTTACTGAATATCTTCTATATTTTAACTGGATTAGACAAGAGGGATGTAGAAGTAAAGAGACCTCAGGCCTTTTTCATAGAATTTATAATCTAAGAAAAAACGAATTTAGCAAGTAATTTTAATATGATAAAGGAGTTGTTATAGCAATGTATTTTTGGAGGGCGTATATTAACTCTTGCAAGTCTCTTACAAGGTGACATTGCTGTACTCATACAGAACTATTTGAATTTTTCTAAATAATGTGCTTTCCCCTCGTATACTTCATCTTCTTCAGCTAAATAATTCTTACTTGTTCTTCAAAATAAAAGTCAGGTATCACCTCTTCTGGAAAGACTAACATGTCTCCATCTCCTCAAGTTTGATTTAATTGCACCATTTATGTGCTCAGTGATATTACCTATATTAAAACACACTGCAAGACAGTCATTAATTTAACAAACTGACTTTTATGTTTCTCACTTTCTTGATTTTCTTCTTCATCCTAATATGCATTCTTATGCATTCTTTACATTGTGGTTTAGCTTTCCCCCTTTTTTTTTAGAACCTTATATAAAGAGATAATATTCATTTTATTTTATGTCTGGCTTCTTTTCCTAAAAATTATGTTCATGAGATCTATTCATTATATGCAGCTCTAGTTCATAGACCATGATCATTTTATCCGTTCTACTGTTGATAGATCTTTGGATTGTTTCTATTTTGAGACTATTAAGAATAGGGCTGCCATAAACATTCTGGCACTTGTCTATTTTTTACTGAAATATAGCTGACATATAATATTATGTTAGTTTCAGGTGTACTAAATATTGATTTGACATTTGCATACATTATGAAATGGTCAACACAATAAGTCTAGAAACCATGTCCCTATACAAAGTTATTACAATACTATTAACCATATTTCTTATGCTGTATGTTACACCCCCCTGGATTATTTATTTTATAACTAGAGGCTTGAAACTTTTAATTCCCTTCACCTATTTTCCACCACCAAACCTCTCCCCTCTGGCAAACACCTATTTGTTCTCTGTATCTAAGAGTATATTTTCATTTTGTTTTGCTTTGTTCTGTTTTTTAGAGTTCACATATAAGTGAGATAATATGGTACTTGTCTTTCTCTGATTTATTTCATTTAGCATAGTACCCTACAGATCCATCCACGTTGTCACAAATGGCAAGATTTTGGGTTTTTATGGCTCAGTAATATTCCATTTTGTATGTTTGTGTGTATATATATATATATATATATATATAAAATACACACCCCACTTCTTGTTTATCCATTTATCTTTTGATGGACACTTAGGTTGTTTCCATATCTTGGCTTTTGTAAACAAGGCTGCCAAATAAATTTTTTTGTTTTCTTCTGGTAAATAGCCATGGGGGGAAATAAATTGCTGGATCTTATGGCAGTTTTGTGTTTAATTTTTTGAGGAACTCCATACAATTTTCCACAATGGCTACACCAATTTGCAATTCCACCAACAGTGCACGAGGGTTCCCTTCTCTCTAAATCCTAGCCAGCACATGATATTTGTTGTCTTTTGGATGGTAGTCATTCTGACAGCTCTGAGATGGTATCACATTATGGTTTTGATTTGCATTTCTCTGATGATTAGTGATGATCAACATCTTTTCATGTGTCTGTTGGTCATCCATATGGAAAAAATGTCTCTTCAGGTTCTCTGCCCATTTAAAAAAATTTTTATGTTAAATTGAATGAGTTCTTTGTATACCTTGAATATTATCCACTTATATATACTGTTAGAAAATATCTTGTCCCATTCAGTAGGCTGCTTTTTTGTTCTGTTGATAGTTTCTTTCCCTGTGCAGAAGCTTTTAAGTTTGATGTAATCCTATTTGTTAATTTTTGTCTTTGTTTCCCTTACCTGTGGAAATATATCCAAAAATACTATTGCTAAGAACCAGAGTCAAAGAGAATAATGCTTGTTTTCTTCTAGGAATTGTAAGGTTTCAGGTCTACAATTTTTTTTTTTTGTTTTTGTTTTTTGGTACGCGGGCCTCTCACTGTTGTGGCTTCTCCCGTTGTGGAGCATAGGCTCCGGATGCACAGGCTCAACGGCCGTGGCTCACGGGCCCAGCCGCTCCGCGGCATGTGGGATCTTCCCGGACCGGGGCACGAACCCGCATCCCCTGCATCGGGAGGTGGATTCTCAACCACTGTGCCACCAGGGAAGACCCAGGTCTACAATTTAAGCCTTTAATCCATTTTGAATTTATTTTTGTATATGGTGTGAAAAATCAGTCCAGTTTCATTCTTTTGCATGTAGCTGTCCAGTTTTCCCAACATAATTTGTCAAAGAAACATTTTTCCATTGTATAGTCATGCCTCCTTTGTTGTAGATTAATTGACCATGTAAGTGTGGGTTTATTTATGGGGTCTCTATTCTGTTCTATTGACCTATGTGCCTGTTTTTGTCCCAGTATGTGTTGTTTTGATTACTGTATCTTTGTAGTATAGTTTAAAACAGGGAGCATGATACCTTCAGCTTTGTCCTACTTTCTCAAGATTGCTGTGGCTATTTGGGGTCTATGTGATTCCATACAAATTTTAGAATTACTTCTTCTAGTCCTGTGAAAAACACCATTGGTATTTTGATAGGGATAGCATAGGATCTGCAGGTTGCCTTGTGTAATATGGTCATATATATGGATCTTGTTTGTTTGTTTGTTTTTAATCCTTTCAGTCATTCTATGTCTTCTGATTGGAGCATTTAGTCCATTTACATTTAAGTAATTATTGAAAGTTATGTACTTATTACCATTTGGTTCATTGTTTTCTGGTCATTTTTGTAGTTTTCTTGGTTCCTTTGTTCTTCTTTTGCTTTGTTCGCTTGTGATTTGATGACTATTTTAAGTGTTGTGTTTGGATTCCTGTCTGTTTTGTGTGCATTTATTATAGGTTTTTAGTTTGTGGTTACCATGAGGTTCATATATAACAACCTATATATATATGTGATTATTTCAAGTTGATGATCTCTTAAGTTCAAACACTTTCTAACCACCCTATATTTTTGCTCCTCCCTCCCATGTTTAATATTTTTGAGGTCATAGTCTACATCTTTTTGTTTTGTGTATCCCTTACCTGCTTATTGTGGCTATAAATTATTTTACTACTTTTGTATTTTAATATTTCTATTACCTTACTACCATTACTATATGTTTGCCTTTACCAATGAAAATTTTCCTTTCATAATTTTCATATTTATTGCTGTGGCCTTTGCTTTTCTGCTTAGAGAAATTCTTCAACATTCTTGTAAAGCTGGTTTAGAGATGCTGAACTCTGGCTTTTGCTTGTCTTTGAAACTCTATTTCTCCTTCAAATTTGAATGACAGTCATGACAGGTAGAGTATTCTTGGTTGTAAGCTTTTTTCCTTTCATCATTTGAATATAGTGTGCCACTCCCTTCTGGCTTGCAAAATTTCTGCTGAAAAGTCAGCTGCAAGTCTTATGGGAGTTCACTTGTATGTAACTAGTTGCTTTTCTATTATTGCTTTTAAGATTCTCTCTTTATCTTTCATTTTTGCCATTTTAATTATAATGTGTCTTGGTGTGAAACTTTTTGGTTTCACCTTGTTTGGGACTCCTGTGTTCCCTGGAACTGGATATCTGTTTCCTTCCCCAAACTAAGGTAGTTTTCAGCTATTATTTATTCAAATAAATCATCTGCTCCTTTATCTCTCTCTCTTCTCCTCTGGGACCCCTATAATGCAAATGTTAATATGTTTGATGTTGCCCCAGACATATTTTAAACTACCTTCATTTTTATGAATTATTTTATCTTCTTTCTGTTCTACTTGGGTATTTCCACAACTCCATCTTCCAGATCACTGTTTCCTTTCCTTTGTATCTCTAAATTACTTTCAATTCCTTCTATTGTATTTTTTATTCCAGTTATTGTATTCTTTAGCTCTGATTGTTTCTTTTGTATATTTTCTAACTCTTTGTTGAAATTCTCACTGTGTACATCCATTCTTCTCCCAAGTTTGGTGAACTTTTTTAGAACTTGTTTATGATCACTTCCTCAAATCCTTTATTGAATAGATTGCTTCTCTCCACTTCATTTAGTTTTTTTTGTACGGTTTTGTCTTGTTCTTTCATTTGGAACATATTCTGTGTCTCCTCATTTTGCCCATATCTCTAGGTTTATTTCTATGTGTTAGATACCTAGATAATACACTGGTTACATTTCCCAATCTTAGAGAAGTGGCCTTATGTAAGAGACATCCTATGGGGCCCAGCACCACACTCACCTCTGGTTGCCAGAGCTATATGCTCTAGGGATGTCCCTTATGTGGATTGTGTGCACACTTCTCTTGTGGCAGGGCTGACTATTGTGGGTATGCTGGTAGGGATGGTTGGCATCTGGACCTGTTGGCTTGTGTGTTGGCTGCGGACAAGCTGGAGGTTGGGGCAGGCTCCTTGCATAGCTGACTGCGTGGCATAGTGGCACATAGTTGCCACAGACCCACTTGTACAAGAGACAGGTTCCCCTGTCTCCCAAGTTTTAAAGTACAGTAAAATGTTAGTGGTAGAATCTAGGTGTTGGTGTATATGGGTGCTCATTGTTAAATTCTTTCAAATTTACTATATGTTTGAAATTTTCATAATGAAATATGAAGGGATAAAAAAACCCTATTATCTTTCAGGAACCATTATATGTGTTGAAGTATAGCGGTGAACAAAACCAACAAACTTCTTGCTCTCACAGAGTTTGCATTCTAGAAGAGTAAACAAAAATCCTAATAAGTTACTATTTGTTAAGTTTGGTATGTGCTTTGAAAAAAATTAAAAGGAAATTAAGAGAAGTGAGTGTTATAGAGTAATTCTTTTCATATAGGATAATCTAGAAAAGATTGATAAAATGGAATTTAAATAGAGACCCGTATTTCTTAATGATCATGCTGGCTGCTATTTTGTAAAAAGACTGGAGGTAGACAAGGATAGAAATAAAGAGACCGATTAGTAGGCTCTTAACAATAGTTCATAAAAGAAATGATAGTGAAAGTGTTAGAAGTGGTGAGCTATGAATAGTCTGGATATTTGAAGGCAGAACTGACAAAGTTTTCTGATGCATTGTATTTGGGTGTGAGAGAAAGAGAAGGATCAAGGATTACTTTAAGGTTTTTAACCTGAACATCAGGAAGAATTGTGTTCTTGTCTGTTAGGAATCATTCCTCATTGGGGTCAAAGAATTTTATTAATCTTTACAATCCCCATTTTTTATTCATGAACGTGAATATAGGGCTTTCTATTTATTCCTCTCAAATTTTAACTTGTTCGTGTTATAAAAATAAGTTAATAAATGGTAACTATTATATACCAGGTATTTTGCATAGTCTAGCATCACTTTTCACAACAATTATGTAAGGTAGATTTTTTTTCCCATTTGACTGATGAAGACAATAATGTTCATAGAGGTGAAATATCTTTCCTAAGATAGCAAATACATGACAGACTGAGACTTGAGGCTACATTCTCTGATGCTAATTTCTATATTTGTTCCTCACTGTTTCTTTTATTGGTTGAATCTGATTTTTCATACTAGTGTTTGGTAATATGTAAAGGTGGGAAGGCTCTTTTCTGATTACAATAAAATAAATAATTATACTGATAAGTTTTTATAATTTTCTATTTTACTAAATTGAGCCACAGTGTTATCTGAAATACAAACAGAATAAAAAGATAATTCTCCAAAGATTTCTATTTTCTACACATTTATTTATTTTTTGGCCAAGCTACCACCATGGCAAGTGGGGATCTTACTTCCCCAACCAGGGATTGAACCCATGCCCCCTGCAGTGGAAGGGCAGAGTCTTAACCACTGGACCACCAGGAAAGTCCTTATTTTATATACCTTTAAATCTATCAGGATACTTATGTTGAAGGAGATCAGCGTTGGGGTACATTACACTATTAAAAAGATAGTGTAGGTAAGTGAATGGATGTACAGAGGAGAAAGAAACAAAGTAAGGTTTTATTTCAGAGCTGACTGGGCATTTGAATAACTGTGAAAGCTGTCCTTAAATAGTTTGGTTAAGTATTGTGACCAAATGTTTACATAGCTTGTCATAATCACCCCATGCCTTAAAATAAGAATGAATACTGATGAGTCTGAATGAGGAGAAGAAATAAAAAAACATTTGGTAATGGAGTATGGACATACTTAGAGAGTAGTTGGTCAAGCAAAAACACCTATGAAAGTGCCAAGGAAAAGCAGTTTATGAATTATTTAACACAACAATGCTAAGAATATTTTTTTTTATTTAGTAAAGTGATCCTGAAATTTCCCAGATTAAAAAAAAGTTGGGAGATAAAAGTAGGCAATCATAACTTCTTCAGTTTCATTAATATTTTATAACATTCAACACTGTACAATGCAGTCATTATGAAGCTAGACTGTGAAATACTTTTTCTGCTGATTTTCTTTTGGGAGTGGGCTTTAATGGGGTTTCTTTAGTTGGATACCCACGGTGAGTATGAAAGAAAGCTATCTGACAAAGCATCTCTACTTCATCTAATGGATAGCATATAGGTAGGATTTCCCCAGATATAACTGTAGAAAGGAGATATATATTTATTTTTGTGGGATGTTACTATGAAAATACACAAATGACAAAACATTGCTAATGTCATTTAAAGGAAATTGTTTTCAAATCACTTCATTAACTACCTTTTATCTTTTTCTTCCCTTTCAGATTGCACTATAGCAATTTCTCTTCAGGGATATCAGAAATGTTATTTGTAACAAGATCAGAATCTTGGAATTTTTAATGAAAACCATAACGATCTCAGAGGAATTCATTTACAGATGAAATGGGTTTTTTTTTAGTGAAATATGAGGTTGATTATGCAGTTTAAAATGTATTTAAGATATGGGTCAAAATGCTTCATTTAGACTATTAATCTAACTTCTAGACCTGCATTAAAATTCCAGTTTGACCATTTACTGATATATAAACTTGGGAAAGATTTAGAGCACTCTAAACATTAGTTTCCTCATTTGACAGATAGAACCAACAATTCTTCCTCATGAAGTTGCAATTTATCTTAAAGAATAGAGATCAAACAATACCCATATTTCCATGTTGACAAAGTGTAAGCAGCATTGTATATTGAAAAGAGAGTTTTATAATCAGAGACCTAAATTAGAATGCTAGCCACTTACCAAAAGGATGATGTTTGGTGAATTTTTCAACTTTCTGTTTTTTGGTATACTCATGTATACAGTGAACATTTAACACCTCAGAGGTTAACAAGATTAAATTTGGTATTATATATAAAATGCCTTGCACAATGCCTGGAATATAAAATGGTTTTCATTCCACAGGCTGCAGGATTGTAGTTCTTGCTTCTGCTGTCTGCTCTCTGGTGGATGAGGTTATCTAAGAGGCTTGTGCAAACTTCCTGATGGGAGGGACTAGTGGTGGGTAGAGCTGGGTGTTGCTCTGGTGGGCAGAGCTCAGTAAAATTTAATCTCCTTGTCTGCTGATGGGTGGGGCTGAGTTCCCTCCCTGTTGGTTGTTTGTCCTGAGGTGACCCAACACTGGAGCCTACAGGCTCTTTGGTGGGGCTAATGGTGTACTCTGGGAGAGCTCACACCAAGGAGTACTTACCAGAACTTCTGCTGCCAGTGTCCTTGTCCTTGTGGTGAGCCACAGCCACTCCCCGCCTCTGTAGGAGACCCTCCAGCACTAGCAGGTAGGTCTGGTTCAGTCTCCTATGGGGTCACTGCTCCTTCCCCTGGGTCCTGATGTGCACACTACTTTGTGTGTGCCCTCCAAGAGTGGAGTCTCTGTTTCCCCCAGTCCTGTCAAATTCCTGCAATCAAATTCTGCAAGCCTTCAAAGTCTGATTCTCTGGAAATTCCTCCTCCTGTGGACCCCCAGATTGGGAAGCGTGATGTGGGGCTCAGAACCTTCACTCCAGTGGGTGGACTTCTGTGGTATAAGTGTTCTCCAGTCTGTGAGTCACCCACCCAGCAGTTATGGGATTTGATTTTATTGTGATTGTGCCCCTCCTACCATCTCATTGTGACTTCTCCTTTGTCTTTGGATGTGGGTATCATTTTTGGTGAATTCCAGTGTCTTCCTGTCGATGATTGTTCAGCAGTTAGTTGTGATTCCGGTGCTCTCTCAAGAGGGAGTGAGAGCATGTCCTTCTACTCCACCATCTTGAACCAATCTCCTTATTCTTAAGATATACACACTGAAGTATTTAGGTGGAAAAGTCCATGATGTACACAACTTATTCTCAAAAAGTTCTGAAAAAAATAATACCATATATGGAGGGTGGGAGGAGAGAGAAAAAAAGCAAATGATAAAGCAAAAAGAGAAAATATTAACAGTTGGTGAAATTGGTAAAGTTTATGCTGATATTTTTGTATAATTTTTTCTTTTTGCCTCTCATTTCTCAGTAAACAAAATTGGAGTATAGTTGATTTACAATATTGCATTAGTTTCAGGCATACAGCATAATGATTCAGGTTTTTTTTTGCAGATTATATTCCATTATAGGTTATTACAAGATATTTTGTACTATTCTTATTCTTGCAGGTTCTCTGTGTTTGAAATTGCTTGTAAATAAAAAGTAAAACAAACATTAAAAAGTACCAGATTCATCCAAATATTATATCATTATATTTGACGTTTTTGAAGGATTTAATGCTAGTGAATATTGGCAACAATGTTATTTTGAGTTTTATATATATATATATATATGATTGTAAAACTCACAGTTCAAAATTTATTTTGAGGGAAAATAATCCATGTTCTTTCATTTTATGCAAGAAATATGGGTAATGAAAATTTATTTCAATATTGATACATCTTGAATTTCATAACAGTGATGCAGATTGAATTAATAATTTCTTTCACCTGCAAAATAATGTTTTCCTTAACCACAGAATTTGCACCATACACAATGGAGATAATATGATTATGTTTAATAAAGTTATTCTTTGTTTTTGCTACAGCTCATATATTCATTTTGTGAATCAAAGTTTCCTATATTTTACTTTTCTTATTTTATGCCATCTTAATTCTCTCCAAAAGTGCCCTCCTAAAGAATTGATCATTAATGTTCACAATTTTATGACTATATATTCCTGCTGAGACCAAGGGATTTTCCCTATGATATTATTTGTTTCTCTTAGCTTCATTTTCCCTTTTTGGAAAAATTTCACATAAAATTCTTATTGTTTTTGGTCACTATTTTACAAAATATTATTACCACTGAAACAGATTCCCTTGATTAAAAATGGCCACTGAGATTTTCATTAAAATATTTTTATGACAATCCTATTACAAGTAATTTCATTTTTCTTTTTAAATGCAAGCATTTTCTAATATATAAAAAAATTAAAGATCAGCATTTTTGCAAATACTTCTTTACTTTAACACACATTTCCTCTTATGAATTCAAAATTATATTTCTGTCTTTCTCCATTTTATTCCTTCGTTTTATATTCTATACATTGTCTTCAGGACCAAATATCCTGCTGTCTTCTACTCCCTTGAACAGTTGTTAGTGCTGACTTAGTGTTTTCAGCTTTTTTTATAATTGTAATTTGCATTCCTTCTTTTACTTTAGTATTTTCAAACTCCTATATTACTCGTCATATATATATATGTATTTATTTATTCCTTAGAGGTTTAGTTACGTCCAAAGCTATTGCTCCCAAACGTTCTTTTGCAATTTCACAGTACAAAATTAAATGTTCCAGCTTGTCTGTGGTTCTGCACCCTTCTTTCAAACAGGCAGAAAAACTGATCCCTTTGAAATATATTCTGACTTTATAGTCTGCTTATAGCAACTTATGTGCTACATATATCTATTCTTTCCCAAGCTCTTTATAGTACATTAATCTTAATAAAGTATTTATTCACCATGTTCTGCCAATTTTTCTCTCATTGTTTCGTTTATGTATTCATGTTTGGTTTTGTAATTTTGTTCCATATTTTCCCAGAGGAAATGTTAGGTAACTTACATGAATGCATAACAACACAACTTGATTAAATAATGTACGTTAAAAGTGAGTGAATCAAAGCTGGATAGATTGAAAATGGCTATAGAAGATTTGATGATAAGAGGAAAGTTAGTGTTCAAAATGCTTGATGTTAAGTTTTAAACCTTTCATAAAAATGGGCCCTTAATTTGACTTAAATTTTACTCTCAGCCAATACCAGTAAGGAGGAAATATTAGGTGCATGATTCAAAATGTCCACAAAATAAGAACAAAATAGTTGCACAGCATAATTTTTCCATTTGCTGAAAACATACACAGAGAACGTTGTCTCCCTAGTTTCAACAAACACCTTCCAATAAATGCAACAATTTCATTGGTTTGTTTCTTTAATAGCCCTACATTGTAAGCTGATGGAGTAATGCCATAACATAATTAGGGGGAAAAACATCCTGTTAAATGTTCACATAAGATCAAGATACACATTGTTCTGTTGGTCTCTTTTTTATTTTAAGAATGGATTTTAGAGGATCCAAATATCTTGTTTATCTCAACAAAATTACCTCTTAATTTTCCTGTAATGTCCTGTTGTGTTTTACTTCCTATTTTCCTTTTAAGAATTCTCTAGTCCTGGACTTCCCTGGTGGTCTAGTGGTTAAGACTTCATGCTTCCACTGCAGGGGGCACAGGTTTGATCCTTGGTCAAGGAAGTTCCACATGCCACGTGGTGCAGCAACAAAAAAAAAAAAGAAAGAAAAAAAAAAACAATGATTCTCTAGACTTGCTTGGACCCCATTCTGCATACTTTTGAGATTCCTTTCTGTTGTCTACTTTTAAAGTTTTGTTCCATCCCTTCCTTTCCTGGATTTTTTGTTTTGTTTTGTTTTAGATGTTGAAATAATCAAAAAGATGATCTAATCTACTCACATTTTCCCAGTTATTTTACAAATAAATACATTGTATTCCAGAATGGATTTGGTATCTTCAGAAAGAAGAAATATAAAGCTATAATCTCTTTTAATAATCACACTTGATTCATTACACACATGGAGAAGAGTTGTGCAAAATTCATTTACAAGTTTTTACAACCTCTGGTAGAAAGTATGAAAACTGTCTTTCTACTGCATACTATATTGGTCTTGGGACATTTGGACACTGTACTAGTAAGAACCAGAATGTATTATAACAAGAACAGAAAAGGCAGAGGGAGGAAGAGCAACCAAAGTGGCTTAATTTACTTTACATTCCCTTCATAAGGATGGCTCACAAATCCTTGATTTAACAATATATTTCAATGTTTTCTTAATTCTTACCTGGAACTTTTCTCTGAGTTACTTTTCTGTCAAATAATCCTCTTGATACTATTCTGGAGCATCCCCCAATCGTATGTAACCAAAAACTGTTATGTCCATCTTATTTTTAGAGCTATACATTACATATTTAAACTTCACTCTATGAACTACGCTTGCATTTTGAAATGCATGTTTCTTCTCTTATCCTTTTCATACTAAAGTAAAATTAGCAGCAGAAGTGATTGTAGTAATTTGACAAAAATATAAAAATAAGGGTAAATGATCTATTCACATCTATCCCTTGTGCTTTAATTTTTTTAAAACAATTTGAAGTTTATATAGAAAATTTGCAAGTACAGTAGAAATCACTTTTTCTTTGATCCATTTGAGAGTGAATTGCTAACGGATGCCCCGTGACTTCCCAGCAGTAGTTTAGTGTATATTTCCTTCAAACAAGGACATTTGACCAGAGTACAGCTACCGAATTGGGAAATTAACATAAACACCATACCACCAGCTAATCATCAGACCCCACTCAAGTTTTGCCAAATGTTCAAAAAATGTCCTGTATAGCAAAAATAATCTGTTTCAGAATATACCCATTGAACTTAATTATTGTATTCTTTTGTTTTTCTTCCCGTTAGGACAGTCCCACAATCTTTCTTCGACTTTCATCATCTTGACACTTTTGAATAGCACAGACCAATTATAATGTAGTATGTCCCTCAGCTTGGTTTCGTTTGATGTTTCCTCATGATTTGATTCAAGTCATATACCTTTGGCAACAATATCACAGAACGGATTTTGTGTTCTTCTCATTCCATCTAGTAAGCTGGCACATAATTTCATTTTTTTTCATTACTGATGTTCACTTTGATCACGTCTTGATTAAGAAATTGTATGCCAGACTTCCCCGCTGTAAGTTTTCTATTTTTCCTCTTTGTAATCATGAAGTATTTTAATAGTTGAATCTCTATAAATATCCCCTTCTTCATGATACTTATTACTTATTCCTTTATTAATTTCTATGAGCATGGTTTCCTACTTTATTTAGTGGGCTATAATATGCTCTATAATGACTTATTTCAATGCTGAAATTGTCTCAGATTTGGCCAGTGGGACCCCATTCTGACTGCCTACTGCGTTCTTTTGACATATCCCTATCATTCCTTGAGCACTTCCTTGTTTATTGGTTTCAGAAAATGTCCAATGCTTTTCATGTACTCTCCATGTCCCAGACCTGGAATCATAATTTTTCCAAGGTGTTCTGATTACATTTTTTTTTTTTGCAGTATGCGGGATTCTCACTGCTGTGGCCTCCCCGTTGCGGAGCACAGGCTCCGGAAGCACAGGTTCAGCAGCCATGGCTCACAGGCCTAGCCACTCGCTCCACAGCGTGTGGGATCTTCCTGGACCGGGGCACGAACCCTTGTCCCCTGCATCGGCAGGCAGACTCTCAACCACTATGCCACCAGGGAAGCCCCTGATTACTTTTAGTGGATATGGTATTTAGAGACTGCTATCCAGATACTAATTCAAATAAAGCCTCAACACCTCAAGGTTTATTATAATTTTCTCCCTTTCCATATTTGTAATTCCCTTCTTCAACAATGAGGAAATGGGCTCATTTTATCTTTAATATGTTTACTTATATAGTTATTCCCCTGCATGTAACCAATCTCCCATTGCTAGCAATGCAAATACTAAATATTTCTAGTTAATTGCTCTTTTAATCCTTCGGCATGTTTTTTGGCTCTTGAAGAAATTGTGAGGAGAAACTCAAGTGTCCATAGTTTTTTCATCCCTATGCTGACTTATTTTAAATAGCTTCTTACACAGAAGCTTTTCAAAAGTTCTTAAGATCTAAATAACCACATTTGCTCTTTCCTCCTTTGTCATATTTTGTTTATCCCTTTAAGAAAATATAATAGCATTTATAAGTCCTCTAAATTAATAGAAACTAAAGAGAACATGACAAATAAATGCAATGTTTGATCCTGAATTGGAAAAATAAAATATTTTAAAGATAATATTGGAACAGTCAGTAAAAATTTTATGAACTGTGGAGTGGGTAATATCTTGTATCATGTTTAAATTTCATTAATTTGACAATCGTATAGTAGCTATGCAAAAGAATGTCCTTGCTCTTTGAAGAAACATGTTAAAATTATTAGGAATAAATAGTGATGATATCTGTAATTTACTCTCAACTCCTCAAGTAAAAACAATTATATTTATCATTTATATATAATACATATTCATGTATAAACATATACATTCATGTATGTATACACACATATGAATGAGAGAAATAAATCTAGCAAAACAGTGAATCCAGGTGAAAGGTGTACAATTCTTGCAATTTTTCTATAGTTTTGAAATGTTTCCAAAAATGTTGAAAGTTGAAAAAATCTTGTTCTCCCCCAAACACTGTACAAATCAGTTTTGTTTCCTCTGAATTCTTAATCATATTCAGCTGTACAGCACAGGTACTACCACTAAATTTTTTTCTATAGGTGATTTTCCTAGCTGTCAAGGGGGGCCTACAGTGTTTCATTCACCAGAATTTGCCTACTTGCTTTCCCCAACCAGGCTCTCTACAGCCTTCCTCAGATTTCCATTTTAACCCTTAAAACTTCTCAAAATCTGGAAATACTTCCTTGTGTCTACCCTAAATCCTATAAATTAAATCTGAAACTCCTTTCTTCTTCATTTTATTCCTTCAATCAATAAGTTAGACACCTCTGAATGTTTTTACATTTTAATTGACATGAAATTACCTCTTTGCTTCTCTTTCAGAAATTGTAAATGTTTTAAGCCATAAGATACAATTTTAGTAACTAAAATTGGAATTGTATAAGTATAAATATCAATAAAAATTAGAGCTAATTTTCAGAAAATAATCATTGAAAAAGTTTTTAACTTTAAAACCAAAAAGTGTTAAGATTATTTATGTATAGCTGTAAGTAGGTACACATTAAAAAATTTTCAAAACTTCCTTTCCTATCCCAAGTGTGACTTAAAGTTCAATACTGATTTGAAAAGATGTGCTTTTAAAGAAAAATCAAAATAAATAAGGAAAAAAGAACAATTTTCCCATCATAGTTAATAAACATTATACATTTTTTCTTCTAAGTCCATGTGCTATTTAAAGATATGAAGATTATTCTAGCCATCATGACAGATACTGAATGAATAACACAACTACAAAGCGTTTTAGTTTAGATTTATTTTTTTAAGGAAAATGAAGCTTTTAGAAGACTCAAACTAAAAAGAAAAGGATGTATATATGTATTGAGAGGATGGGGCTAAGTTTCTAAATGCCATCTTTCAGACCTCTTTACATGCCTAGTTCTATTTAGCTTTTAAAACAGTTTAGATTTAATTTACTTGCTATTATCTTTCAGTACTTTTTTTCTGTGCAGTATTTTTCTGTGCTTCATTTGTCCATTTTGGTATTATTCATTTTATTTTGTACGTAATTTTTATAGGTCATTCTGATTTGGAAGTAATGTTTTGCTAACATGTCAAATTACTCTGAATTCTAGTTTAGCTCTTTTAGATTTTAGCAATCCTCTAGGATTTAGCATCATTCCTTGTGTAGTTTAGATATTCAGTGAATATTTATTAAGGACCCCAAAACTTCAGGGTGTTGTGCTGTGGGGATTATAGAACCAAGAAGATACAAAGATACAAATAAGATAGCAGCTATTCACTCAAGGAATCTCCTGGAAAAACAACTAGGCTACACTATATAAATCAGAATTTTTAGTGTACAATTCATATATGTTCTTTAAAAAAATTAATACAGAAGATAATGAAGAAAATAAAAATCCCTCTAAGTTCTACCATTTAGAGTAATCACTGATAAAATTTTGTAGATCATGCTTCCAAATATCAATTCTCTGTCTCTATCTCTTTTTTTCTCTCTCTCTGTTTACATCTATCTGTATATCTCTCCTCCCTCTACACAGATTCATACAGACACACAGTTATCCAAGTACAATTTTATATAGCTTCACACTACACAAAGTATTATGCATCTTGCACTTAAACACTAACTTTCTTATATATAACTTAGATATCAATAAGAAATTTATTTATTTTGAAAACCTAGAGAATATATGACTATACCCAAATTCATATTATAAATCTTTTGTCAATGCTTATCAGTAGATACTTCTACCATTTTTTGCTATTTTTTTCTGTGACGTAATTCTTCATGAATAAATATTTTCACAGTTATTCAATTACCTACTTAACATAAATTCCTTAAAGAGTATCACTGAGTCAAATTGAACCCAATTTTATATATAATAATATTAAAATACTTTTAGAAGTGTATGTATACACTGCTTACCGCTTTACCAACACTGATTATTCCTAATCATTTTAGTGTTTGACAATAGGTCATAGCATTTTACTTTTCTACTTTTTTCACTCTCAGATGTACACAGCTCCAACTGATTTGGTGTCACATCTATAGTTCAATCAAAAGTATAGATGAAATTTTTATGTAATTCAGTATGTGATGAATATTTAGTCCCTAACAAATATAGATTGAAAGAGTAACTGAAAATACATATTTTTCATCTTCCCTCATTTATTTGACTGTGTGCCAACTTCATTTTAATGTATGTTAAATTATAAATACTTTAATTTGGCAATGTATAATATATTTGTATTTGTTGATGTAAGTGATGAATGTATCACCAGGTCTTTAGTATACATTTAGGAATTTTATAAAATCTTTCTGAACTGTTATAATTTATATAGTCATTAATGTTTACTGTGCTACACATAAGATTTTTAGTGCTTCCTTTTAAAACCCTGAGGAGACATACTATATGATTGATGTTTTTAAATACACCATAATACATTGTTCTGATTCTGTGGAACTTAACAATTTTACTCAAGGTGGTATGTTCCAGCTGCAATATCATATCTCAGTTAATGTGTATGGTAAGTCCACCTTAATTATACATTTTTTGCTGTTATGGTTGTGAGTAAATTTTCAGCTTCTCTTAAGCTAATAAAAATACAATATGTGGCATACAAAATATTTTGAATGCATTTTGGGATTAATAATTTTATGACTAATGGAAGAAAAGTGTGGGTATGGTTAAAATATTCTAGACCTTTGTGTTGAAGTGATTATTTTCTATTTCTTTACCTAACACATTATTTCTATATTTCCTTCTGACATTCCTGCTTATTCTTTTGCTGATAATTGAATTGGTTGTTAAATATACACCAAAGATTTTAATGGATAATTGGCTACTAGGACTACATTTTGACAGTGAGTATATCTATTATGAATTAACTCTTACATGAGCCTAGTCACAATTCACAGTGAATTTATGAGTTCTATTTCATACAGAAATACCAAAAAAACTGTCTTCATACATTAATAAATTGTAAAGTATTTGATTGACTTACTAATACATTCTTAAAATTTAATAAATTTTTCTAGCCTTAAAATAGGTGAGTATATTAAATTGACTATTCAGAGATAGAAAGTATATTTACCTATGGTATTATTTTATATCTTTATACGTATTCTTAAATTACGCTTTCTTTTAGAAAATTTCTTATCCACAGATTATTGTTTCCTTTTTTCTGTTTGTCTCTTTCTCTCTCCCTCAGTGCATACACACACAAGTACACAAAATCAACATAGTTGTGGTAATTTTATAATTATTTTTAAATGAAATCATATTAGAGGGACCGAATCTAAGCATTAAATGATATATTTTGAATTGCCCATTTTAATCTCACATAAGGACATAACTGTTTTACATAGGCCATGATCAATAATGTGTGAATTAAAATCCATTAAGATTTCTGAAGTTATCTATAAGGGATTGTATTTTCACAACAAGTCTAAGACTCATATTTGCTTAGCTACTTACATGAATTCAAACTAAAATTGACACCCGTCTGAATAATAATTTGCCTCTTGAAATAAAAGTCCTTTTTTAGCTCAAAATTTTGAAAATAAAATTAATAAATACAAATTATGTTTTATACTTTCAAAATATAAGTCAGTGCGGTTACAATATAAAGCGCAGAATAATGGTTTCTTTGGATTTCTACTATGGACCTAGAAGATTGTGTGTTCATCATGTTTTGGTTAAGGACTATATCAAAATGGAAACTGTCTTTGAAAACAATGGATATAGGGATAAAGAGAATGATCCTTGGCTTGGAAGGTCAACAGTTCTGGATCTAGTGATGTTTGATAAATTACCAGTTATATACCCTTGGAAAAGCCATTTAATCTGAGGTTAAATTGCTTCATCTGTTAAAACAGTGCAATGGATTATACTATCTCAAATATTATTATTAAACAATATTTTATAACATTAAATTATTATCTAGCAATAATAATATTATTTAAAAATATAATTTAAATATATTAACGTTTAATAATAGTATTTAACACTATTTTATTAAACATTAAAATAGTATTACTGTTTAACAACATAAAAGTATTTGCAATAATAAAACTATATGTATTTCAATAAAAGCATGAATTCTAAATGTGCTAGAGTTTTGCAATGAATGAGTATTTTTATGGAATTTAATAGTGTAATGCAATATATCTTACACCTCCAAAATGTCAGGTCATTTATTGGTTGAGATCTTGCTATAGAAATTTAAAACTGTCATTTAAAAAATCTATTATCATCACTCAATGAAAAAAAAATCACAAGGGAAAATATAATATATTTTGAGATGAATGAAAATGAAAGCACAACATAAAACTTATGACATACTGCTAAAAAATGAATAAAGGAAAATGTATACCTGCAAATATTTGCATTTAAAAAAGAAGAAATATATCTCAAATAAATGACACAAACTTCCATTTTAAGATACTGGAAGAGTAAATTATATTAATGTGACCAGAAGTAAGGAAATAACAAATACAGTCTAGCCAAGAAAATTGAAAATGATTCCAGTTACTAAAATCAGGAAACAAAGAGAGGAAGTTACTACAAACCTTAAAGTCATAAAAAGTATTAAGTTAGAATACTATGAAAAACTTTATGCCAATAGATTAGATAACTTAGATTGGATAGACAAATTTCTACAAAAATACAAACTACTGAAACTGTCTCAATAAGAAATTGAAAATCTAAATAGACTTGTAACAAGTGAGGAAACTGAATTAGTTATTAGAAATTTTCCTACAAAGTAAAGCCCAGGCCAAAATTATTTCATAGGTGTATTTTGCCAAAGATTTAAAGGAGAATTAATATCAACCCTTGACAAAATCTGTCAAAATATAGAGGAAGAGTAAAATTTTCTCAACTCTTTCTATAAGCCTAGCATTACTCTGATATCAAAACAAGAAAAAGATGTCAGAAAACAAACAAGCAACAAACAAAATCTACTGACAAATATATTATGAAAATAGATGCAACAATCTTCAACAGAATGCTAACAAACTGGATCAGCAATATATAAAACGATTATACACTATGACCACGTGAGATTTATCACAGAAATACAAGGTTGGTTTAACATCTGTAAAGCAATTAATGTAATACACCATAGCAGTAGTATAAAAACAAAAAACATATGATCATCTCAATTGATGTGGAAAAAGCATTTTACAAAATACTCTAAAACTTCATAGTGAGAACACCCAAGAAATAAGAATAGAATGGAAATGTCTCAACCTGATAAAAAGCATTAATGAAAAAGGCATAGCTCATATCATACTTAATGCTGAAAGAATAAGTGCTTTTCCTTAAAGATTAAAAATAAGGCAAGGATGTCTGCTATCACCAATTTTATTCTATATTGACCTGATGATTCTATCCTGGGCAATTAGGCAAGCAATGAAATAAATAGCAAACATATTGGAAAGAAAAGTTAAAACTGTGTCTATTTGCAGATGACAGGATAGTGTATAAAAAAAAATCCTGGGCCTTCAAGATGGTGGAGGAGTAAACCATGGAGATCACCTTCCTCCCAACAAATACATCAAAATTACATCTATATGTGGAACAAGGCTTACAGAACACCTACTGAATGCTGGCAGAAGACCTCAGACTTCCCAAAAGGCAATAAGATCCCCACTTACCTGGCTAGGGCAAAAGAAAAAAGAAAAAAACAGAGACAAAAGAATAGGAATGGGACCTGCACCCCTGAGAGGGAGCTGTGAAGAAGGAAATGTTTCCACACACTAGGAAGCCCCTTTACTGTTGGAGACAGTTTGGGAGGACGTGAAGCCACAGAGGAGAGCACAGCAACAGTGATGCAGAGGGCAAAGTAGAGAGATTCCCACACAGAAGATTGGTGCTGACCAGCACTCACCAGCCAAGAGGCTTGTCTGCTCACCTACCAGGGCAAGTGGGGGCTGGGAGCTGAAGCTCAGGCTTTGGAAGTAAGACCCAAGGGAGAGGACTGGGGTTGGCTGCATGAAGACAGACTGAGGGGGGTTAGTGCACAACAACTAGCCAGGAGGGAGTCCAGGAAAAAGTCTGGACCTGCAAAGAGTCAAGAGACCATTGTTTCGGGGTGTTCAAGGAGAGGGCAATCCTTCCCCATGTGCCCACAGAAGGCAGAGTACCACCTAAGCAAGCTCCAGAAATGGATGTGAGCTGTGACTATCAGCTTGGACCCCAGAGATGGGCATGAAATGCTAAGTCTGCTACCACTGCTGCCAAGAATCCTGTGTGCAAGCACAGGTCACTACCCAGGCCCCCAACCCCAACCTGGGAGCCTGTGCAGCACACCACTACCAGGGTCCTGAGATCCAGGGACAACTTCCTCAGGAGAACACACAGAACACCTCAGGCTGCTGCAATGTCATACTAGACTCTGACACTGCAGGCTCGCCCCACATTCCAGTTATGACTACCGTACCCATACCTCTCCCCGGCCTGAGAGATCAAGGGAGTCATAATCAGCTGCTGCTTTAATCCCGTCCTGTCTGGGCAGGGAACAGATGCTTGAGGACGACCTACATGCAAAGGTGGGGACAAAACCAAGGCTGAACCCAAGGAGCTGTGTGAACAAAGAAGAGAAAGGGAAATTTTCAGGACAGCCACATGAACAGTGGATGAAATCCCCACAGTCAACTTGATGAACCCTGCATCTGTGCAATACCTGAAAAGATAAAAAATGTTCCCAAAATTGATGTGGTGAACTTTGGGAGCAAGAGTAGACATCGGGTTTGATGTATGCAACTGATCTGTTTCTGATTTTTATTTTTATCTTAGTTTAGTTTTTACAATCAACTTGATGAACCCTGCATCTGTGGAATAACTGAATAGACAAGGAATGTTCCCAAAATTGAGGGGGTGGACTTTGGGAGCAACTGTGGACTCAGGGTTTGCTTTCTGCGACTGATTTGTTTCTGATTTTTATTTTTATCTTAGTTTAGTTTTTAGTGCTTGTTATCATTGGTGGATTTGTTTTCTGGGCTGGTTGCTCTCTTCTTTTTTTAATTTTTAAATTTTAAAATTTTATTATTTTTCATTTATTATATTTTATTTTATTATTTATTTTCTTCCCTTTTTTTCTTGTTTTTCTTCTGAGCTGTGTGGCTGACAGCAACTTGGTGCTCCAGCCTTCTGTCAGGCCTGAGCCTCTGAGGTGGGACAGCTGAGTTCAGGACATTGGAATATGAGAGACCTCCCGGCCCCACATAACATCAGTTGGTGGGAGCTCTCCCAGAGATCTCCGTCTCAGCACAAAGACCCAGCTCCACCCAATGACCAGCAAGCTCCAGTGTTGGATGCCCCATGCCAAACAACTAGCAATACAGGAATACAACCCCACCATTAGCAGAGAGGCTGCCTAAAATCATACGAAGTTCACTGACAACCAAAAAGACACCACCGGAGGCAGCCCCCCAACAAGAAAGATAAGATACAGTCCCAAGCACCAGAAAACAGGCAACACTCCCCTCCACCATGAAGCCTACACAAACCACC
Source organism: Physeter macrocephalus (assembly GCF_002837175.3). Lineage (NCBI taxonomy): Eukaryota > Metazoa > Chordata > Mammalia > Artiodactyla > Physeteridae > Physeter > Physeter macrocephalus. Next base: position 67,427,237 of record NC_041234.1, on the reverse strand, counting down.
GAACCAACCTTACCAACTGGGGGCAGACACCAAAAGCAATGGCAACTATGATCTTGCAGCCTGTGAAAAGAAGACCCCAAACACAGTAAGTTAAGCAAAATGAGAAGACAGAGAAATACGCAGCAGATGAAGGAGCAAGGAAAAACCAACAAGACCAAACAAATGAAGAGGAAATAGGCAGTCTACCTGAAAAAGAATTCAGAATAATGATAGTAAAGATGATCCCAAATCTTGGAAATAGAATGGAAAACATACAAGAAATGTTTAACAAGGACCTAGAAGAACTAAAGTGGAAACAATGATGAACAACACAATACATGAAATTAAAAATTCTATAGAAGGAATCAGCACAATATTTGAGGTAGAAGAACAGGTAAGTAACCTGGGAGATAAAATAGTGGAAATAACTGTCACAGGAAAAATTAATAAAAAAGAATGAAGAGAATTGACTACAGTCTCAGAGACGTCTGGGACAATTTTAAACACACCAACATTCGAATTATAGGGGTCCCAGAAGAAAAAGAGAAAAAAAAAGGGTCTGAGAAAATATTTTAAGAAATTATAGTTCAAAACTTCCTGAACATGAGAAAGGAAATAGTCAATCAACTCCACGAAGAACAGAGAGTCCCATTCAGAATAAATCCAAAGAGTAATACACCAAGACCCATATTAATCAAACTATCAAAAACTAAATACAAAGAAAATGTATTAAAAGCAACAAGGGAAAAGCAACAAATAACTTACAAGGGAATCGCCATCAGATTAACAGCTTAACTTTCAGCAGAAGCTCTGCAAGCCAGAAGGGAGTAGCAGGACATATTTAAAAGGAAGAAAGGGAAAAACCTACAACCAAGATTACTCTAACCAGAAAGGATCTCATTCAGATTCGATTGGAGAAATTAAAACCTTTACAGAAAAACAAAAGTTAAGAGAATTCACACCACCAAACGAGCTTTACACCCAATGCTAAAGGAACTTAGCATCTTAGGCAGGAAACACAAGAGAAGGAAAAAACCTAAAAAAACAAACCCAAAACAGATAAGAAAATGGAAATATGAACATACATATCGATAACTACCTTAAATGTAAATGGAATAAATGCTCCAACCAAAAGGCATAGACTGGCTGAATGGATACAAAAACAAGACCCATATATATGCTGTCTACAACAGACCCACCTCAGACCTAGGGACACATAGAGACTGAAAGTGTGGGGATAGAAAAAGATATTCCATGCAAATAGAAATCAAAAGAAAGCTGGAGTAGCAATTCTCAGATCAAACAAAATAGACTTTACAATAAACACTATTACAAGAGACAAAGAAGGACACTACATAATGATCAAGGGATCAATCCAAGAAGAAGATATAACATTTGTAAATATTTATGCACCCAACATAGGAGCACCGCAATACATAAGGCAAATGCTGACAGCCATAAATGGGGGAAATGACAGTAACACAGTCATAATAGGGGACTTTAACAACCCACTTTCACCAATGGACTGATCATCCAAAATGAAAATAAATAAGGAAACACAAGCTTTAAAAGACATGTTAGATAAGTTGGATTTAACTGATATTTATAGGGCATTCCATTCAAAAACAACAGAATGCACTTTCTCCTCAGTTGCTCATGGAACATTCTCCAGAACAGATCATACCTTGAGTCACAAATCAAACCTCAGTAAATTTAAGAAAATTAAAATCATATCAAGTATCTTTTCCAACCACAATGCAAAATAACTAGACATCAATTACAGGGAAAAAAATGTAAAAAATACCAATACATGGGGGCTAAACAATACATGACTAAATAACCAAGATATCACTGGAGAAGTCAAAGAGGAAATTTAAAAATACCTAGAAACAAACGTCAATGAAAACAAGTTGACCCAAAACTTATAGGATGCCGCAAAAGCAGTTCTAAGAGGGAAGTTTATAGCAATACATTCCTACCTCAAGAAATAAGAAAAATCTCAACTAAACAACACAACATTACACCTAAATCAAATAAAGAAATAAGAGCCAAAATCCCCCAAAATTATCAGAAAGAAAGATATCATAAAGATCAGATCAGAAATAAATGAAAAAGGAATGAATGAAACAGTAGCAAAGAGCAATAAAAGTAAAAGCTGTTTCTTTGTGAAGATAAACAAAACTGTAAACCATTAGCCAGAAACATCAAGAAAAAAAGGGAGAAGACTCAAATCAACAGAATTAGAAATGACAAAGTAGATTAAGTATTGACACTGTAGAAATACAAAAAATTACAAAGGATTATGAGAGATTACTGCAAGCAACTCTATGCCAATAAAATGGACAACCTAGAAGAAATGGACAAATTCTTAGAAAACAACAACCTTCCAAGACTAAACCAGGAAGAAATAGAAAATATGAACAGACCAATCACAAGTACTGAAATTGAAACTGTGATTAAAAGTCTCCCAACAAACAAAGGTCCAGGACCAGATGGCTTCATAGGTGAATTCTATCAAATATTTAGTGAGGAGCAAACACCTATATTTCTCAAACTCTTCCAAAATATAGCAGAGAGAGGAACACTCCCAAACTCATTCTATGATGCCACCTTCACCCTGATACCAAAACCAGACAAAATTGTCACAAAAAAAGAAAACTACAGGCCAATATCACTGATGAACACATAGGCAAAAATCCTCAACAAAATACTAGCAAACATATTCCAACACATTAAAAGGATCATACAATATGAACAAGTGAGGTTTATCCCAGGAATGCAAGGATTCTTCAGTATACACAAATCAATCAATGTGATACACCATATTAACAAACTGAAGGATAAAAACCATATGATCATCTCAATAGATGCAGAAAAAGCTTTTGACAAAATTCATCACAGATTTATGATAAAAACTCTCTGGAACGTTGGCATAGAGGGAACTTACCTCAACATAATAAAGGCCATATATGACAAAGCCACAGCCAACATCCTACTCAATGGTGAAAACTGAAACCATTTGCACTAAGATCAGGAACAAAACAAGGTTGCAGACTCTCACCAATATTATTCAACATAGCTTTGGAAGTTTTAGCCATGGCAATCAGAAAAGAATAATAAATAAAAGGAATCCAAATCAGAAAAGAAGAAATAAAACTGTCACTGTTTGAAGGTGACATAATACTATACAGAAAGAATCCTCAAGATGCTACCAGAAAACTACTGGAGCTAATCAATGAATTAGCTAAAGTAGCAGGATACAAAATTCATGCAAAGGCATCTCTTACTCCTATACACTAAAGATGAAATATCTGAAAGAGAAATCGAGGAAACACTCCTATTTATCATTGCAACAAAAGGAAAAAAATACCTAGGAAAAAAACTTACCTTAGGAGAAAAAATACCTGTATGCAGAAAACTCTAAGAAACTGATGAAAGAAATTAAAGATGTTACAAACAGTTGGAGAGATATACCATATTCTTGGATTGGAAGAATCAACATTGTGAAAATGACTATACTACCCAAATCAACCTACAGATTCAATGCAATCCCTATCAAACTACCAATGTCATTTTTCACAGAACCAAGACAAAAATTTTTATAATGTGTAAGGAAACACAAAAGACCCCTAATAGCAATAGCAATCTTGGGAAAGAAAAATGGAGCGGGAGGAATCAGGCTCCCTGTCTTCAGACTATACTACAAAGCTACAGCAATCAAGACGATATGGTACTGGCACAAAAACAGAAATAGAGGTCACTGGAAAAGGATAGAAAGCCCAAGGATAAACTGACACACATATGGTCACCTTATCTTTGATAAAGGGGGCAAGAATATACAATGGAGAAAAGACAGACTCTTCCATAAGTGGTGCTGGGAAGACTGAACACTGATATGTAAAAGAATGAAATTAGAACACTTCTTAACACTATACACAAAAACAAACGCAAAATGGATTAAAGACCTAAATATAAGGCCAGACACTATAAAACTCAGAGGAAAACATAGGTAGAACACCCTATGGCATAAATCACAGCAAGATCCTTTTTGACCCACCTCCTAGAGAAATGGAAACCAAAACAAAAATAAACAAAGGGGTCCTAAGGAAAGTTAAAAGCTTTTGTACAGCAAAGGAAACCATAAACAAGATGAAAAGACAACCCTCAGAATGGGAGAAAATATTTACAACTGAAGCAACTTACAAAGGATTAATCTCCAAAATATACAAGCAGCTCATGCAGCTCAGTATCAAAAAAACAATCAACCGAATCCAAAAATGGGCAGAGGACCTAAATAGACATTTCTCCAAAGAAGATATACAGATTGCCAGCAAACACATGAAAGGATGTTCAACATCACTATTCATTAGAGAAATGTGAATCAATGCTACAATGAAGTATCATCTCACACCTGTCAGAATGGCCATCATCAAAAAATCTAGAAACAATAAATGCTGGAAACGATGTGGAGAAAAGGGAACCCTCTTGCACTGTTGGTGGGAATGTAAACTGATACAGCCACTAT
>NC_041234.1:67389303-67422559 GCF_002837175.3 Physeter macrocephalus | reverse complement strand
TGCAACTCTATTTACAATAGCCAGGACATGGAAGCAACCTAAGTGTCCATCGACAGATGAATGCATAAAGAAGATGTGGCACATGTATACAATGGAATATTACTCAGCCATAAAAGAAATGAAATTGAGTTATTTGTAGTGAGGTGGATGGACTTAGAGTCTGTCATACAGAGTGAAGTATGTCAGAAAGAGAAAAACAAATACCATATGCTAACACATATATATGGAATCTAAAAGAAGAAAAACAGGTTCTGATGAACCTAGGGGCAGGACAGGAATAAAGACGCAGACATAGAGAATGGACTTGAGGACACGGGGAGGGGGAAGAGTAAGTTGGGATGAAGCGAGAGAGTAGCATTGACATATATACTCTACCAAATGTAAAATAGATAGCTAGTGGAAAACAGCTGCATGGAACAGGGAGATCAGCTCGTTGCTTTGTGACCACCTAGAGGGGTAGGATAAGGAGAGTGAGAGGGAGATGCAAGAGGGAGGGTATATGGAGATATATGTATACATATATATTCACTTTGTTATACAGTAGAAACTAACACAACATTGTAAAGCAAGTATCCTCCAATAAAGGTGTTAAAAAAAAGAAAAAGAAAAATCCGTATATATCCCTCTTGTCGAGTAATGGAAATAAAAAGGAAAAGAAAGAAATGGGAGAACATTAAGCTTAAAGTGTTTTACACAGCAAAGGAAATCATAAACTAAATGAAAAGACAACATTCAGACTGGGAGAAAATGTTTGCAAATCATACTACTGATAGGGTTTAATTTCCAAATATATAAACAGTTCATACCTCTTAATATCAAAAGAAAGAAAAAACAACAACAAAACACAACTCAAACAAAAAATGGGGAGATGACCTATATAGACATTTCTCCAAAGAAGACATACAGATTGCCAAAAGGCACATGAAAAGGTGCTCAATATTACTAATTATTAGAGAAATGCAAATCAAAACTTGATGAGATATCACCTCACACCAGTCAGAATGGACATCATTAAAATGTGTACAAATAATAAATGCTGAAGAGGGTGTGGAGAAAAAGGAATCTTCTTATACTGTTGGTGGGAATGTAAATCGCTGTAGCCACGATGGAGAACTGTATGGAGGCTCCTTCAAAAACTAAAATTGGGTTACCATATGATCCTGCGATCACACTACTGGGAATATATATGGAGAAAAACATAATTGAAAAGATACATACACCCCAATGTTCATAGCAGCACTATTTATAATAGCCAAGACATGAAAGCAACCTAAATGTCCCTCAAGAGATGAATGGATAAAGAATATATGGTATATATATATATATATATATATATATATACACACACACACACGCGCGTGCGTGCACACACACACACACACACACACACAATGGAATATTACTCAGCCATAAAATAGGGTGAAATAATGCCCTTTGCAGCAAGATGGATGGACATAGAGATGATCATGTTAAGTGAAGTAAACCAGACAGAGAAAGACAAACAGCATATAATATCATTTATATGTCGGATCTAAAAAAATATGATACAAATGAACTTATTTACAAAATAGAAATAGACTCAAAGACATAGAAAACAAACTTATGGTTACCAAAGTGTGTAGTGATGGGGGAGGTGAGAGATAAATTAGGAGGTTGATATTAACATATACACACTACTATATATAAAATAGTTAAACAACAAGGACCCACTATATAACACAGGGAACAATATTCAATATCTTTTAATAACCTATAATGGAGAAAATTTATATATATATATATGAAACTGGATCACTTTGCTGTACACTTGAAACTAACACAACCTTGTAAATTAAATATACTTTAATGAAAAATAGTTTAAAAATCCTAATGAATCTTTGAAAAATATATTGAAGGAATATATAAATTCAGCAAAATTTCAGAAAACAAATTTGATAAGTAAAATCAATTGTATTTCTGTACACAAGCAATGAAAAACTAAAGAAAATGAAATTAAGAAAACAAATCCATTTATGATAGCATCAAGAAGAATAAAATACTTAGGAATAAAGTCAACAAAAGGAGTGTAAAATGTATACTCAGAAAAACACAAAACATTGCTGATAGAAATGAACAAAATGCAAAATGAATGGAAAGAAATTCCATGTTCATGGATTAGAAGATTTAATATTTAGGTGACAATCCTTCCAAATTCCCCTACAAATGCAATGCAATTCCCATCAACATTTCAACTGGCTTCTTTGCAGAAAATGACAAGTGAACCTAATAATCACATGAACCATCAAAAGCCCAAAATAGCCTAAACAATCTTGAAAATGAGCATAGCTGGAATACAAACTTCTGGATTCCAGAATTTACCACAAAGCTATCATAATTAAGGAACTGTGGTACTGACATAAGGATGAGCATATAGGTCAATAGGAAAGAACTGAGAGATCAGAAACCCTATCATTTCTGGTCAATTCATTTTTCTCTAGGGGGTTAAGATCATTAAATGGGTAAAGAATGGTTCTTTCAACAAATAGTGCTGGCAAAACTGTATATCCACATAAAAAAGAATGAATTTTGACCCATTCCTCACAACATTCCCAAAACTTAACTCAAAATGTATCATAGAGCTAAATGTGAGAACTAAACCAATAAAACTCTTAGAATAAAATAGAGGAATGGATCTTCATGATCTTTGGTTAGGTAAAATCTTCTTAGAGATTACACTAAAAGCACAGGCAAGAAAAGAAAAAATAGATAAATTGGACTATATAAAAATGGAAACATTTTGTGCTTCAAAGGACACCATCAAGGAAGTGAAAAACAATCCAAAGAATGGAAAAAAATATTTTCTAATCATATATCTATTAGGGGATGTGTATCTGGAATATATAGAAAAACTCTTAAAACTCAACGATAGAAAGACAACACAATTTAAAAATTGGCAAAGAATGTGAATAGACATTTCTCCAAAGAGGATATACAAATGGCCGATTACATGAGAAGATACTCAACATCATTAACTGTCAAGGAAAAACAAATCAAAACCACTACTCCACACCTACTAGGATGGCTAATAATCAAAAGATCCATAAGGGTTGTTGAGAATATGGAGATTGGAAACCTCATATACCATGGATTGGAATGTAAACTCACACATTCACTTTGGAAAACACCTGGAAGTTGCTCAAATAGTTAAACATAAAGTTAGCATGTGCCCTAGCAATTTCACACCTAGATATGTACTAAAAGAATTGAAAATATGCTCACAAAAATTTTTGTACAAAAATTCTCTTAGCAACATTATTAGTAGTAGTAAAAAATTGGGAAAAACCCCAATGGCCATCAACTGATGAGTGGTTAAAAAAAGTATAGTATACATCTCTACGATGTAATATTATTTAGCCATAAAAAGGAATGTAGTATACTGATGTATGCTAAAACATTGATGAAGCTTGAAAACTTTATGCTAACTGAAAGAAGCCAGTGACAAAACACTACTTATTGTATAACTCCATTTATGTGAAATGCCAAGAATAAGCATATCTATAAAGACAGAAGTTAGATTAGTGCAGAAATTGTATTAGTTGTTGGTGAGTGGTATGAGGTGAGTGGCATGAAGGTGAGTGGCAGAGGGTAACACAGAGTGTTTACTAATGGGTACAAAGTTTCTTTTGGGGGTGATGAAACAGCTCAAAATTCAGATTATGTTAATCTCTGAAAAACCCTGTTAATATACTAAAAACAAATTATACATCTTAAACATGTGAATTCTATGGTATGTGAATTTTATCTCAATAAAGCTGATTAAGTAAAAGAAAGGACTTTATTTGTGAAAATGCCTGTAACTAATCTAATAGGACATTAAAACTGTTGCTTGAAAAACAACTTGTATGATGCACAGTGAGTACAAATTGGTACTAAAATTTGAGAACAATGTTGGCTTTTTTTTAAACTGAAATGCAACTTTAAATATGACCCAATGTTGGAGAAGCAGCCATGGGGTGACCTGCTGACCCTCTCTGGGAATGCCCAATCAGTTCCCTGAGTCTGGAACATTCCCCTATATGGAAGCTGGGTGCCAGCTGTAGCTTGGCCCCAGATTTTTATTCCTTATTAGATTAAGACTTTCCTCTGTTACAAGTATTCAGTGAACTTCCTTGTATTGCTTAAGCATGTGTGTCAGTTGGCACCTGGCCAGCCATATCAGTGTATCTGGACCCCAGCAGAAGGGAACAGGGTAATCACCTGCAGCCCAAGAAGGGTGCATGCGGTCCATTGCGTGCATTGTCTATCAGGAAGTATCTGCTGGCCATGGGAGATCAGCACACACTACAGACGCTGATCTTGCTGTATTTCTTTTCCTTTCTGTGCATAAAACATTGTTCCAATGAGCACGCTATGTGCTGAATCCTCCTTGGCCATTCTGAACCTGTAGAAAATGCAGTGGGCCCAGCAATGTGGGCTCAAATTTCTGGTGGTTGGCATCATTATGATCTCTGCTATGCTCCATGCCATGGGAATCATCACTTGGGATTGGTAGCTGGATCTTTCTGCTTGATATCCAACAAATGTGCTGTTCTGCATTTATCTCAGGGAAATAAAAATGTTTGTTCTAAACACACACACACACACACAAACACACACACACAAACTGTACATAATTTAAAACTTCCTTATTTGTATTAGCCAAAAACTGGAAAAAAATTCTGTCCCACAATAAGTGAATTTTTAAATAAACTGTGTACGTCTATAACATGTAATTATGCTCATCAATAAAAAGAAATAAACTCTTGATACACACAATTTTGATGAATCTCAAGGAACTTATAGTGATTATTTTTTTAAAATTTCAGGCTCCTGGGGGCTCCACGTTGCTTCCTGCACTCCTTGTTGCCACTCTGCCTTCCTACTGACACTTAGAGTGAATTTTTAAAAAGCCAACCTCAGTAGGCTACATCCTCTATTAGATTTCAATAGCATTCTCAGAATGACAAGATTATGGAAAAGAATAACAGGTTTGTTACCAGGGGTTAAGTTCTGGGCTGGAAGGTGATGAGACTGTATATAAAAGAGGGACTTCCATGGTGGTACTGTGGGTAAGACTCCACGCTCCCAGTGCAGGGGGCCTGGGTTCAATCCCTGGTCTGGGAACCAGATCCCACATGCATGCCACAACTAAGAGTTTGCAACCGCAACTAAGAGTCTGCATGCTGCAGCTAAGACCCAGCACAGCCAAAATAAATAAAAAATAAATAAATTTTAAAAAATTATAAAACCTAAAATAAAATAAAAGGGTTGCATGAGGGAGATTTATGTACTGATACAGTAGTTCTGTATTTTGATTTCAGTAGTGGTTAAACGAATTTACAAATTTAATGAAGTGACGAAGAACTATACACACATTATATCAATGCCATTTTCCTGGTTTTAATACTGTACTACAGCTACATAAGTTGAATCACTGTGGAAAACTGAGTAAAATGTATATGAGACTCAGTACTACCTTTTCAACTTCCTGTGAGTCTATAATTATTTAAAACTAAAATGTTTTAATAATTCTTTCAGTGAGTACAAGAGGAAAAGTGTTTAAAGAACAGTGCCACTGAGAAAGTCTTTTACATGTAAAAGGTAAGTGTGTTCACAGCCCCACTACTTGTGATAGCAAAAACTGGAAATTTACGAAATGTTCATGTTGTGATTTTGTTAAATTAACATTTGTTAATAGAGCCCAGGAGTGTCAAATGATGAGCCATGTTCAACAGAGACCAAAAGATAAATTGGAAAAGAGAAGTTTATTAATAACAAGTCCTGGGAGACATACACAACATGTGTCGAGGGGCCACATGGGGTGGTCAAAGAAGGGTACAGTCAGTGTGAGCACAGGACCTGGGGCACATGCCTTTATTAGGGTCTGTGAGTGGAATGTTTCTGGGGTTCCTGGGCTAAGGCTGGTTTGGCCAGTTCAAACAAAACTATTGGACGTTTGGTGGCTCCCAAGGGGTCATATCTAAGGTACACAGAAGGGGAAGGAGCTAGAAGCAGGATAGACTGTTTATCACCAGGGGTGTTTCAAAGTCCTATCAGGAACTATGAAGTTGTGACTTTGAGGGCTGTTATTCTAGGGCATGCACTATCTGGAGGGCCTAGTATCAATTCAAGGCCCCTGCAGTCTTGCTAGTTACACAAAAGGAATGCTGAAATAGCAATATTATGGAGTAGTTTGGCCAAAATATCAACAGTCCATCTACTGGAGAATGGATAAATAACACAATAAATGACACAGAATATAAAAGAGCAAGGGAAAAAATGAATGAACAGATCTTGCCCAAACTTTGGTAAGTTTATTTCTAAGGTTTTAAATCATTTTTGATGCTATTGTAAATGAAGCTGTTTTCTTAATTTCATTTTTGGATCCCTCATTGCTGAGCACCACAAAAACAAATGATTTTTTTGTATATTGACCTTATATGCTGCCACTTCGATGAACCATTCTTTAGTGGTAATAGCATTTTAGCAAATTCTTTCAGATTTTCTATATACAAGATTATGTCATCTAAAAATAGAAATGTTTTACTTCTTCCTTTCTAATCTGAATGCCTTTATTTCTTTTCTTTGCCTAATTGTCCAAGCTAGAACCACCAGTACAATGACATCCTTCCTCATTCTCAATTGTAGGGAGAAAGTATTAGCTTAGTTTGTTGAATGTTTTCCATCATAAAATAATGTTAGGTTTAGTCAAGTGATTTTTTTCTGTGTCTACTGAAATGATCATGTGTTTATTCCCTTTTATCTTATTGACATGGTGTATTATAATAGCTATATAATTATTTTGTATGATTCCTTTTGCTAGTATTTTGTTGAGGATTTATAAAAGAGATAGTGGTCTGTAGTTTTCTTTCTTGTGATGTCTTTGGTTTTGTGTGCTACTATTTTATACATACTAACTCTATATATGTTGGACCACACAATATATTTTTATAATTATTACTTCACATAATTTTATGTCTTTTAAAAAAGCCAGGAGAAAAAAATAAAAGTGTATATTTATAGATTTTGTTATATCAACCTTCATGTTTACCATTTCTGATTCTCTGAATTTTTTCCTGTTGATTTTCATTTCAATCTGGTGCCATTTCCTTACTACAAAACCGATTTGCTCTTACATACTGTTATTATCAAATATATTACCAACACAATTTCATATGTTTATTTTATGGAACTACTTTTTAAATCAGTAAAGTGAAGAAACGAGAAAAAAATATGTAATCATATTGCCTTTTTTTGGGTAATTACCTATTTAATAACATTACCAGTTTTGTTTTTCATGTAAATTTGAATTACTGACTGGGTTCAGTGTTTTCAGCATAGAGAACTTTCTTTCTGGCAAGGCACATCTGGAAGCAATGATTTTTTTCAGATTTTTAAAAAGAATCTAGGAATATCTTTCTTTTACCTTCATTTCTGGAAGTTAGTTTTTCTGGATATAACATTCTTATGTGACAGATTTTTTTTCTTTCAACATTTTGAATATGTTGTCCTATTTATTTTTGGCCTCCTTTGGTTCAAATAAGTAAGTCCTTTATTGTACTGGAGTTTCCTTATATGTGATGAATCCTTTTAAGTGACTGCTTTCAAGATATTGTCTTTATCTTTGGCTTTCAACTTTTTGACTAAATGTGTCTGGGAATGTATCTTTCTGTTTTTACTACACTTGAAGGTTTTTGGGTGACTTGGATGTGCAGATTAATGTTTTCCATCAAATTTGGGAAGATTTCACTCATTATTTTTAATATTTTTTTGTTCTTTTCTCCTTCTCCTGTACTTCTGGTACTGTTATTAAATATATGTTTTTGCGCTTAAAGGGGACCAACATTCTCTGAGACTTTGTTCAATTTTCTTCATTCTCTATTTTTCAGATTACATAATTTCTATTGAATTATCTTCAAGTTTGCAAATTCTTTTTATGCCACATCAAATCTACAGTTGTTCCACTCTACTTAATTTTTTGTCTCATTTATTGTATTTTTCAACTCCAGTATTTTCATTAGCTTCTTTTAAATAATTTCTATTTGTTTACTGATATTTTCTGTTTGATAAGATATTGTTATCATAGGTTCTTTTAATTATTTAAGCATGGTTTCTTTTAGTTTTTTGAATATATTTCATGATATGTGGATGATAAAAACAGTAACGTTCAGTGAGTTGAGGAAGATGGAAGAAGAGTAAGATGTGGAGATCACCTTCCTCCTCACAGATACATTAGAAATACATCTACACGTGGAACTGCTTCTAGAGGACACCCACTGAATGCTGGCAGAAGACCTCAGACCTCCCAAATGGCAAGAAACTCCTCACGTACCTGGGTAGGGCAAAAGAAAAAAGAAAAAAACAGAGACAAAAGAATAGAGACAGGACCCACAGCAGTGGGAGGGAGCTGTGGAGGAGGAAAGGTTTCTACACACTAGAAGCCCCTTTGCGGGCAGAGACTGCGGGTGGTGGAGGGGGGAAGCTTCAGAGCCATGGAGGAGAGTGCAGCAACAGGGGTGCAGAGGGGAAATCGGAGAGATTCCCGCACAGAGATCAGTACCGAGCAGCACTCACCAGCCTGAGAGACTTGTTTGCTCACCCACCAGGGTGGGCGGGAGCTGGGATCTGAGGCTCGGGCTTCAGTTGGATCGCAGGGAGAGGACTGGGGTTGGCGAAGTGAACACAACCTGAAGGGGTTAGTGCACCACAGCCAGCCGAGAGGGAGTCCAGGAAAAAACCTGGAGCTACCAAAGAGGCAAGAGACTTTTTCTTCCCTCTCTATTTCCTGGTGTGCAAGGAGAAGGGATTAAGAGTGCTGCTTAAAGGAGCTCCACTGACGGGCATGAGCCACAGCTAATAGAATGGACCTCAGAGACAAGCATGAGACGCTAAGGCTACTGCTGCCACCACCATGAAACCTGTGTGCGACCACAGGTCACTATCCACACCACCCCTCCCGGGAGCCTGTGCAGCCCGCCACTTCCCGGTTGCCGTGATCCACAGACAACTTCCCAGGGAGAACCCAAGGCACGCCTCAGGCTAATGCAAAGTCATGACGGCCTCTACAGCCACAGATTTGCCCTGCATCCGTACCTCTCCCTCCCCCGACCTGAGTGAGCCAGAGCCCCCAAATCAGCTGCTCATTTAACCCAGTACTGTCTGAGAGAAGAACAGACGCCCTCAGGCAACCTACACACAGAGGCGGAGCCAAATACAAAACTGAACCCCTGGATCATTGCAAAAAAAGAAGAGAAAGGGAAATTTCACCCGGCAGCCTCAGGAGCAGTGTATTAAATCTCCAAAATCAACTTGATGTACCCTGCATCTGTGGAATACCTGAATACACAACAAATCATCACAAATTGAGGAGGTGGATGTTAAGAACAAGATATATTATTTTTCCCCTTTTCCACTTTTTGTGAGTGTGTATTTGTATGCTTCTGTGTGAGATTTTGACTGTATAGCTTTGCTGTCACCATTTTTCCTAGGGCTCTGTCGGTCTTTTTTTTTATATTAAAATATTTTTCTTAACTATTTTTTATTTTAATAACTATCTTATTTTATCTTTATTTTATTTTATCCCCTTTCATTCATTCATTCTTTCTTTCTTTCTTTCTTTCTTTCTTTCTTTCTTTCTTTCTTTCTTTCTTTCCTTCTTTCTACTTATTCACACTTTTATTCTGAGTCATGTGGATGAAAGGCTCCTGGTGCTACAGCAAGGAGTCAGTGCTGTGCCTCTGAGGTGGGAGAGCCAACTTCAGGACACTGGTCGACAAGAGACATCCCAGCTTCACGTAATATCAAACGGCAAAAAACTCCCAGAGATCTCCAACTCAAAACCAAGACCCAGCTTCACTCAACGACCAGCAAGATACAGTGCTGCACACCCTATGCCAAACAAATAGCAAGACAGGAACACAACCCCACCGATTAGCAGAGAGGATGCCTAAAATCATATTAAGGCCAGAGACAACCAAAAACACACCACCAGACGGGGAAGTGCCCACCAGAAGGACAAGATACAGCCACATCCACCAGAAAACAGACACTAGTACTGTCAACCAGGAAGCCTACACAACACACTGAAACAACTTTAGACACTGGGGACAGACACCAAAAACAACAGGAACTATGCACATGCAGCCTGCAAAAAAGAGACCCCAAACACAGTAAGATAAGCAAAATGAGAAGAGAGAAAAACACACAGCAGATGAAGGAGCAAAATAAAAACCCACCAGACCTAACAAAGGAAGAGGAAATAGGCAGTCTACCTGAAAAAAAAATCAGAATAATGATAGGAAAGAAGATCCAAAATCTTGGAAATAGAATAGACAAAATTCAAGAAACATTTAACAAGGATGTAGAAGAAATAAAGAGGAAGCAAGCAATGATGAGCAACACAATAAATGAAATTAAAAATACTCTAGATGGGCTCAACAGCAGAATAACTGAGGCAGAAGAACGGATAAGTGACCTGAACAAATAACACACAATGGAATCCCCATAAGGTTAACAGCTGATCTTTCAGCAGAAACTTTGCAAGCCAGAAGGCAGTGGCAGGACATATTTAAAGTGATGAAGGAGAAAAATCTACAACCAAGATTATTCTACCCAGCAAGGTTCTCATTGAGATTTGAAGGAGAAAATAAAACCTATACAGACAAGTCAAAGCTGAGAGAGTTGACAGCACCAAACCAGCTTGACAACAAATGCTAAAGGAACTTCTCTAGTCAAGAAACACAAGAGAAGGAAAAGACCTACAGTAACAAACCAAAAAAAATTAAGAAAATTGGAATAGGAACATACATATCAATAATTACCTTAAATGTGAATGGATTAAATGCTCTCACCAAAAGACACAGACTGGCTAAATGGATACAAAAACAAGACCCATATATATGCTGTCTACAAGAGACTCACTTTAGACCACTTCAGACACATACAGACTGAAAGTGAGGGGATGGAAAAAGATATTCCATGCAAATAGAAATCAAAAGAAAGCTGCAGTAGCAATTCTCATATCAGACAAAATAGACTTTAAAATAAAGAGTATTACAAGCGACAAAGAAGGACATTACCTAATGATCAAGGGATCGATCCAAGAAGAAGATATAATAATTGTAAATATTTATGCACCCAACATAGGAGCACCTCAATACATAAGGCAAATACTAACAGCCATAAAATGGAAAATCGACAGTAACACAACAATAGTAGTCATTACACAAGATGGACTTAATTGATATTTATAGGACATTCCATCCAAAAACAACAGAATACACGTTTTTCTCAAGTGCTCATGGAACATTCTCCAGGATAGATCATATATTGGGTCACAAATCTAGCCTTGGCAAATTTAAGAAAATTGAAATCATATCAAGTATCTTTTCTGACCACAATGCTATGAGACTAGATATCAATTACAGGAAAAGATCTGTAAAAAATACAAACACATGGAGGCTAAACAATACACTACTTAATAACGAAGTGATCACTGAAGAAATCAAAGAGTATATCAAAAATACCTAGAGGGCTTCCCTGGAGACGCAGTGGTTGCGTGTCCGCCTGCTGATGCAGGGGAACCGGGTTCGCGCCCAGGTCTGGGAGGATCCCACGTGCCGCGGAGCGGCTGGGCCCATGGGCCATGGCCGCTGGGCCTGCGCGTCCAGGGCCTGTGCTCCGCAACAGGAGAAGCCACAACAGTGAGAGGCCCGCATACCACACACACACAAAAAAATACCTAGAAACAAATGACAATGGAGACACAATGACCCAAAACCTATGGGATGTAGCAAAAGCACTTCTAAGAGCGAAGATTATAGCAATACAATCCTACGTTAAGAAACAGGAAACAATAAACAACCTAACCTTGCACCTAAAGCAATTAGAGAAAGAAGAACAAAAAACCCGCAAAGATAGCAGAAGGAAAGAAATTATAAAATCAGATCACAAATAAATGAAAAAAAAAGAAGGAAATGATAGCAAAGATAAATGAAACTAAAAGCTGGTTCTTTGAGAAGATAAACAAAATTGATAAACCATTAGCCAGACTCATCAAGAAAACAGGGACAATACTGAAATCAACAGAATTAGAAATGAAAAAAGAGAAGTAACAACTAGCACAGGCGAATTCTATCAAACATTTAGAGAATAACTAACTCCTATCCTTCGCAAACTCTTCCAAAACATAGCAGAGGGAAGAACACTCCCAAACTCATTCTATGAAGCCACCATCATCCTGATATGAAAACCAGACAAAGAGGTCACAAAGAAAGAAAACTACAGGCCAATATCTCTGATGAACATAGATGTAAAAATCCTCAACAAAATACTAGCAAACAGAATCCAACAGCATATTAAAGGGATCATACACCATGATCAAGTGGGGTTTATTCCAGGAATGCAAGGATTCTTCAATATACACAAATCAATCAACGTGATACACCATATTAACAAATTGAAGGAGAGAATCCATATGATCATCTCAATAGATGTAGGGAAAGCTTTTGACAAAATTCAACACCGATTTATTATAAAAACCCTGAAGAAAGTAGGCATAGAGGGAACTTTCCTCAACATAATAAAGGCCATATATGACAAACCCACAGCCAATATTGTCTTCAATGGTGAAAAACTGAAACCATTTCCACTAATATCAGGAACAAGACAAGGTTGCCCACTCTCACCACTCTTATTCAACATAGTTTTGGAAGTTCTAGCCACAGCAATCAGAGAAGAAAAAGAAATAAAAGGAATCCAAATTGGAAAAGGAAAAGTAAAGCTGTCACTGTTTGCAGATGACATGATACTATACGTAGAGAATTCTAAAGATGCTACCAGAAAACTACTAGAGCTAATCAATGAATTTGGTAAACTAGCAGGATACAAAATTAATGCACAGAAATTACTGGCATTCTTATACACTAATGTTGAAAAATCTGAAAGTGAAATTAAGAAAACACTCCCATTTACCACTGCAACAAGAAGAATAAAATATCTAGGAATAAACCTACCGAGGGAGACAAAAGACATGTATGCAGAAAATTATAAGACAATGATGATAGAAATTAAAGATGATACAAATAGATGGAGAGATACACATTGTTCTTGGATTGGAAGAATCAAGATTTTGAAAATGACTCTACTGCCCAAAGCAATCTACAGATTCAATGCAATCCTTTACAAACTACCACTGGCATTTTTCACAGAAGTAGAACAGAAAATTTCATAATTTGTATGGAAACAACAAAAAAGAAACTGATTAGCCAAAGGAATGTTGAGAACGAAAAATGGAGCTGGAGGAATCAGGCTCCCTTATTTCAGACTATACTACAAAGCTACAGTAATCAAAACAGTATGGTACTGGCACAGAAACAGAAATATAGATCAATGGAACAGGATAGAAAACCCAGAGATAAACCCACACACACGTAGTCAGCTTATCTTTGATAAAGGAGGCAAGAAAATACATTGGAGAAAAGACAGCCTCTGCAATAAGTGGTCCTGGGAAAACTGGACAGGTACACGTAAAAGTATGATATTAGAACACTCAATAACACCATACACAAAAGTAAACTCAAAATGGATTTAAGACCTAAATATAAGGCCAGACACTATCAAACACTTTGAGGAAAACATAGGCAGAACCCTCTATGACATAAATCACAGCAAGATCCTTTTTGACCCACCTCCTAGAGAAATGGAAATAAAAAACAAAAATAAACAAATGGGACCTAATGAAACTTAAAATATTTTCCACAG
Organism: Physeter macrocephalus; assembly: GCF_002837175.3. Lineage (NCBI taxonomy): Eukaryota > Metazoa > Chordata > Mammalia > Artiodactyla > Physeteridae > Physeter > Physeter macrocephalus. The sequence continues at coordinate 67,408,780 of NC_041234.1, read as the reverse complement.
CAAAGGAAACCATAAACAAGACCAAAAGACAACCCTCAGAATGGTAGCAGATATTTGCAAATGAGGTAACTGGCACAGGATTAATCTGCAAAATTTAAAAGCAGCTAATGCAGCTCAATAAAAAAAAAAATAAACAACCGAATCCAAAAATGGGTAGAAAACCTAAATAGACATTTCTCCAAAGAAGATATCTAGATTGCCAACAAACATATGAAAGAATGCTCAACATCCTTAATCATTAGAGAAATGTAAATCAAAACTACAATGAGATATCATCTCACACCTGTCAGAATGGCCATCCTCAAAATATCTAGAAACAATAAATGCTGGAGAGGTTGTGGAGAATAGGGAACACTCTTGCACCGTTGGTGGGAATGTAAATTGATACAGCCACTATGGAGAACTGTATGGAGGTTCTTTAAAAACTACAAATAAAACTACCATATGACCCAGCAATCCCACTACTGGCCATATACCCTGAGAAAACCATAATTCAAAAAGAGTCATGTATCAAAATGTTCATTGCAGCTCTATTTACATTAGCCAGTGGGGCTTCTCTTTTGGCTCAGTGCTTGAGAATCTGCTTGCTAATGCAGAGGACACGGGTTTGAGCCCTGGTTTGGGGAGATCCCACATGCTGCAGAGTAGCTAGGCCCGTGAGCCACAACTACTGAGCCTGCGCTTCTGGATCCTGTGCTCTGCAACAAGAGAGGCCACAATAGTGAGAGGCCCATGCAGTGCAATGAAGAGTGGCTCCCGCTTGCCACAAATAGAGAAAGCCCTTGCACAGAAATGAAGACCCAACACAGCCAAAAATAAATAAATACAATAGCCAGGACATGGAAGCAACCTATGTGTCCATCATCGGATGAATGGATAAAGAATATGTGGCAAATATATACAATGGAATATTACTCAGCCATAAAAAGAAATGAAATTGAGTTATTTGTAGTGAGGTGGATGGACCTAGAGTCTGTCATACAGAGTGAAGTAAGTCAGAAAGAGAAAAACAAATACCATATGCTAACACATATATATGGAATCTAAGAAAAAAAACAGAAAAAAAGTCATGAAGTACCTAGCCATAAGATGGGAATAAAGACACAGACCTACTAGAGCATGGACTTGAGTATATGTGGAGGGGGAAGGGTAAGCTGTGACAAAGTGAGAGAGTGGCATGGACATATATACACTACCAAATGTAAAATAGATAGCTAGTGGGAAGCAGCCGCATAGCACAGGGACATCAGCTCGGTGGTTTGTGACCACCTAGAGGGGTGGGATAGGGACGGTGGACGGGAAGGAGATGCAAGAAGGAAGAGATATGGGAATTTATTTATATGTATAACTGATTCACTTTCTTATAAAGCAGAAACTAACACACCCTTGTAAAGCAATTATACTCCAATAAAGATGTTAAAAAAAGATTTATATTAATTACAAAGTGATTTTTTTTTTTTTTTTTTTTTTGCTATGCGCAGGCCTGTCACACTTGTGGCCTCTCCCATTGCGGAGCACAGGCTCCGGACGCTCAGGCTCAGCGGCCATGGATCACAGGCCCAGCCGCTCCACGGCGTGTGAGATCTTCCCAGACCGGGGCACTAACCCATATCTCCTGCATTGGCAGGTGGACTCTCAACCACAGCACCACCAGGGAAACCCCAAAGTGATTTATAAGAGCAGACTAATGTGGAAATAATTAAATATTCAAGAAGAGTGTAATATTTTTAAACAGCAGTATATATATTTTATGAAATATTATGTGGATGTTAAAATTTAGATTTTAAAGAATTTTCAATGTGATGGAAAAATCCTATCTACTATGGGATTTGATTTCCCCCTAAGGTAATAAGTTAGCCTGTTATTGTGTCATGTATGTTGTCAGAAGACATAAGACTCCTCAATCAGAGGCAAAATTATTTACTCCAAGGCATAGCAAATGATCATCAGCTTATTTTCATGAAATCTCCTTTCCCCTAAGTCATATGAGGGCAAAGAAATATAGCCCAGATGGATGCTGTGCATGCAGTGGATTTAACTGACTCTCCTAATAAACACACCCTGAATAAAAACCAAAAAACAAAAAACAGTAATGTTGATATGAGAGTAATCAAACAGTTAAACTGCTAAAAAGATACAACAGATTTCTTTGCACAAGATACTTAACAGTGAACAGATTTCAAAAGGGAAAATAGCTCTTTTGCATTAGATAACTATGCTTTGCCTTGTTCTTTTCACAGCTTATTCATGTGGCAAATCACCTTTAGTATGTAGTATATATAGCATTGACTTTCACTTTTGCCTTAGAGGACAAGATTTCACATGGAACCTTTGTAAAATTTCTGGGGTTTCTTTTCATTTTCAAAGTCATGTATATTATTTTTTTGTTATTTATTTCTTTTGCTTTTTACTAAATCTCTATAAAAATCAATTTGTATGAATGTTTCAGTGAAGGTCCAGTCAGGAAAACAGAAACTACCCTTGGTATTCCAAGCAGATGGAATTAGTTTCTAAGGTACTATGAGGGAGGGCATACAAGAATAAAAAAGATGATGGGGTGGAGATAAGGCCTTGAAAATCAAAAAGGAAGAATAGGTAATACCAGAGACGCTAACAAAGAATCCTGGATTAGAGGCAAGTGTCAACAACTGCCAGCTGCCTTTTGGCAGAAGGTAGCTGGAAACCAGCTGTCAAGTGAATGTAGGAATCATAATTTGTACAATTCCAGCCACAGTGGTATAAAGCAAAATATAGCAAAGCAGATTTGAGTCTAAGAGTCAAAAGAATAACCAGAAAAATGAACTAATGAAGAAGTAGGAAATCTCTGTGGACTTTTAATAAGTTATAAAACCTATTATAGCTGAGCACAATATACCTTATTTGCTATGATTTTGAGATGACTTAAAATATTCACAAGGTGTACATTGAATATATGTTGTATTGTACAAGCATAATAGTAATTCTGAAGGGATATAAGATCATTTTTGATAAATATAAGCAAAGCAAAATTAGAGCAAAAATGTTAGTATCTTAAGTGGAATTATTAGGAATGGTTTCATCTAATGTGTACATAATGTTATGCCTACATAACATTTTATTTCTCATTTTCTAAGTTGTAAGTTGGATACAGAAATCTTAAAAACAAAATTCCATTTTATAGATGAGGAACTTGAGGTTCAGAAAGAGTAATTGATTTGCTCAAGGTCATTGAGCTTGTTGGTATGAAGCTGGAACTTGCTCTAAGTGTTTTTAACTCCATATTCAGGAAATCTGTGCTGAAGACAGGTATGTAGCCTCTTTCCAGAAGCCATTTATTTATCTCGCTCAGAAACAAATTATTCCTACAGATTAATTATAAACTCTTTTTGGTGCTGGAATATTTAGCAGGTATTGGAAGTTTGCAATTTTAGCACTCACAAAATCTGTTGCAATTTCACTGTAGTTAAGACTTCTACTGACCAGAATATAACACCTTTGGAGAGATGTACTAAATTACCTGGTGAGTGAAAACTAATTTGGCTATTAAGTCTTTGAAGATTTGATTTAGTTAAGGATACTGAGATGAAATCAACAAAGAAAGACTGTTGTCCTTATAAGAGAAAGGAGGGGAGATTTCACACACACATGTGAAGAGAGATTGAGAGACAGATTGGAGCTATGCCACCGCAAACAAAGGATCTCCAGAAGCACTGGACACTAGAAGATGTACGGATGGATTCTCTCCTGGAGGCTTTCGGGGGAGTGTGGCCCTACTGACACCTTAATTTCTGACTTCTGGTCTCTAGAACTAAGAGAAAACTTGTCTCTGAAATTTCTGATGTTTTAAACCACAAAGTTCATAATAAGGTGTTAAGGTGGCCCTAGGACACTGATATGAATGAACATCAATCTATATCCTATTTTTTCATGTCTGTGGGGATAGTAATGCCAATAAAGACATATAAAAAGGAAAAAAAATGTTAACCACTACATAACAAATCTCTTGTCTGTATTTTGTTTTCTTTAAGTAGAAAATAAATACCAAGTGCAGAAAAATAGTTCAAGTAAAGTTACTAAAATTACTTCTCTAGGTAGAGTGAAATGAAAGATTTCAAAACATATGAGCATTGAAAACTCAACAGATTCAATACAGATCTCAAGAAGGCAGTTGCCATTGATATTAATTTGTCTCTTGAGATCTTTGAACACAAGCTAACTAACTTAATAACACCACAGATTAATGACAGGATATAGACATTGATATTGCATAAGCTTTTTTTCTGGTCATATTAATGTGAATAAATCCCTAATGTTTTCAGGTAAAATACCATGTTTTCTCACTTTAAAGGTCTAACTGTGAATTTAAGTGCCACCAAGCTAGATTGGTATAATAAAAAGGACAAAATTGAATATCAATGAAAACAGAAAAATAAATAGTTTTAAACTTTCAAACACTCTTTAGTAAGACAGATTCATTAAATGTGGTTATAGGTGATTTCTTTGTCTCAAGGACACTGAATTTAAGACTTTCAGTCTTCATTTTTACTACCTTTGAATTTAATATTCCTTTTGTCTTTCTGGAACACTTTCAATCCTAGCTGAAATGCTTAATGCTATTCTCCTCCTCTTATCTATGCATGCACACACGCACACACACACATGGATGCACACTCACAGTCCACTGTTGAAGTCTGTCAATTCTTAACTTGTCAGTCTCTCAAATCTATTCCCTAATCTCTCCATTTCCACACCCAGTGAGCACCTCCCAATCCTTCATAAAGTTATGTCTGGATTATTGAGGCACTTTCCTAACCTGAGTACCTACTCGCTAATCAGTATAATTGATAGAAGAATTTTCCTCAGAAACCTTTTTCCTCATATCAAAACTCTGTTTGAGTATAAAATTACTACAAATAACTGAGCTCTGACTTGAATGCCTGTCCCCTGTTTATTCCCTCTTCCATTCTTCCTTTAACAGCCTCACATGCTTATCTTGTGAAATTCATTTCTTTTTGTTACTTCTTTGTATTTCCCTGTACAGTTTCCTAATTCCCCTCAGGATGCTTTCCTTATCAATCCTCATCACACTCCACCAGTTATTATTGTTTTTATTTATCTTTTAAATCACACTCAATACTTCCTTCCCTCTTCCAGGAAGTCTTTTATGATTCATTCAGACCATTCAAAGCATTAATTCATTGTAATTCCTTCAGCAAATACATACTATAGGTGTAAAATTATTTCATACTTGCTGATCTTTTCTTAGTCAGAATTATGTCAACTAATTTATGTCTATCTCCCTTTATATTTTATCATTTTTTGTTTGTTTTGTTTGCTTTCAGTTTTTTGTTTGTTTGTTTGTTTGTTTGTTTTGCGGTACGCAGGCCTCTCATTGTTGTGGCCTCTCCCGTTGCGGAGCACAGACTCCAGACGCACAGGCTCAACGGCCATGGCTCACGGGCCTCGCCGTTCCGCTGCATGTGGGATCTTCCCGGACCGGGGCAAGAACCCGTGTCCCCTGCATCGGCAGGCGGACTCTCAACCATTGCACCACCAGGGAAGCCCTGCTTTCAAGTTGTTATTGAGGTATAATTAACAAAGAATATTGTATTAGTTTCAGATGTACAGCATAGTTATTCCATATTTGTATACACTGAGAAATGATCACCACAATAAGTCTAGTTAACATCTGTCACCATACATATTCATAAAATTTTTTTGTTGTGATGAGCACTTTTAAGATCTACTCTCTTAGCAACTTTCAAATATGCAATACTGTATTAACTATAGCCACCATTCTGTACATTACATCCCCATGACTTATTTATTTTGTAACTTGAAGTTTGTACTTTTGATTACCTTCACCCATTTTGCCCATCCCTCACCCACCACCACTATAACAGAGAACAAATGTGACTCCATATTGAATCTATTCCTTTAGCTCTGTTGCCTGTGCTTAGTCATGCTGGCTCTGCACCTTTTGTAAAAAAAAATGCAGCATATAGCCTGAAATATACAGGATAGCCCATTCTCAAGGCTCTGACATTTAAAGGCATAACATTTTCCCATTCATATAGAGATAAAGAGCTGCAGAACAGAGAATAATATTTGTCTTGTTGGTGGTTTTTTGGAAGAATTGTGACCAGACCTACATGGACAGCTGCAAAAACAAAGGCACCAAGAAGTTTGAAACAACCAGCTATACCCCTTCTCCTTTTAGTATAAAAGAAGCCTAAAGTACAATTTGGGTAAGGTGGTTTTTTGGGACACTACTCCAACATATTCTCAGTCTGCTTGCTTTCTGAATAAAGTTGCTATTCCTTGCCCCCAAAACTAGTTTCTTGATTTATTGGCCTGTTGCATGGCGAGCAGTATGAGCTTGGACTTGGTAACACAATCTCTGGTAACTACCAATGTTTTCTCTGTATCTAGGAGCTTGTTTTTCTTTTTAAAACTGCTTTAAATAATAAAAACAAACTTATTCCATGTTATAATTTCCACATATGTGTATCTGTACATGCTAAATATCTATGCTCATTAATGATGGGCTTTCTCTAGTAGATATTTTATAGGGTTCTAGTATCTGGGAAGTGAAAACAAGTATAGTACTACTTCTTTCTGACCCTACTGGAAAGTTGTAAACAATTACTTTGTTGTTTACAGCATACATATAATACCAAATTACTAATTATTATATCACAAATTTATGAGAACATTCTTTCAACAGGACACAAAACAGTGTCTTATAAATAGAAAATTCATTTGAGATAAATTTATTTGTGGTTTTGGTATGTTATGAACTTTAAGAAATCTTTCACTGAGTATGGTACACCTGAAACTAACACTACATTGTAAATCAACTATATTTTAATTTAAAAAGTTTTAAAAGTCTGTCACTGAGCCACTGGAAAATCAGAAGAGGAAATTAAGGCCCAGAAGTGAGAAAAGACTTGTCTAAGAACACAATTGTTACTGACAGAACTGAAAAATGATACTGGTCCCAAAGCATAAGCTTCTTGTTCATTTCATCAAAATATACTGCAGTTCAATTGAAGTATTTATCCCAGAGGAAAAACAAAAACTTTCAAAGAAAGTTGATTTTATGGAATACTTTATCGTAAATCTACTCATCAGTAAACACTAATTGAATACCTACCATGTGAAAAACATTGTAAAGGACCAAAAGAATAAAACAATGAAAATATGAATGTTATAACTCACATGAATAATTATTTATAATTTATCCATTTGATCCTTGCAATAATTTTATGTATACAATTAAAATTGTTATCACCACTTTAGAGTGAGTAAAACTGAACCTCATAAGACTATCAGTGACTATTTGTTGTCATTTGGCTAGTAAGTAGCAGGGCCAAGTGTTGACTTTAGGTCTTATAAATATAGGTGGTACGTAAACTGGTAGGAAAGAAGTAAAAGGCAGAATAAAGTAATATTTTTAAATGCTCTAATTTAATAGCAGTATTTTTTTTAAGATTTATATTGGCAAGGCTACATTTTAACAAACAAATGATGCTTCCTTCATATGAACACTTTAGCAAATATATCAAAAGATTCTATGATTACAACAAAAAATTGCCTCAACAATTGTGATGTTTCTCTACAAAAATCTGTTTCCAACATACTTAGCTTTGTATTTATGAGTATATAAATAGCAAACCATAGGTTTCAGTTCTGGAAATTCTTGAGTCCCATAACGTTGAAATAAACTGAAGGCAGTGACATTGTAAATGATACTAGCTAGGAATTTAGAGCAAGACTGCTTATGTACATTTGTATTTAGATGATGAGTAGCATAACACAAACACAAGAGTAAAGTGTTCTTTCTGTTTGTTTGCTTGTTTTCCACACTGATTTTACATTATGTATAATAACCTTAAAATTGAACATTTGGTAATTAAATTTTCAGAAAGCAGTTAGTTCAACAACATGGGACTCACTCTATAAATACCCATGATTTTTTAACCCATGAATAACACCTTTAAGATAGGATAGAGGCTTTGTATGATTGTACACACTTAGTAGAAACATAAAAATATTGATAAAATAGGTGTGTGTGTATGTTTGTGTTTGATTTTCTTTAAATAACTATTATTCATAACTAGAACTAAGTGGAAAGCTGTGCTTAGGTGGTAATAGTTAAATTTGGGGAGACAAAAATTTTAAAAGCTTGTTCCTCTACAATCAGGTTTGTTACACCTTTAAAGATAGTTGAATAATTTACTTGTTTAGTCTCAAGTTTTCTCAGTACCTTGACTATCCTAATTTGTGATACAGTGGTTAAAAGCTCCATCCCTATGGTCAGACTTTCTGGGTTAAAATATTGATATTGGTCTGTTATCCTATGCTTTATAATATATTATTCAGCTGAAAACTCGTTTCATCAAAACATACTATATGGAAATGGAAGTATTTATTCCAGAGTAAAGCAAAATAATTATCCATATAGCTTTATAACTTTAGATAGATTACTTAAACACTCTAAGTCTCAGTTTTCTAATCCAAAAAATGTACATAAATATAGGATTGCTATGGGGATTAAAGAGATATTCTACATACAATACTTAATACAATATCTAGCACCCAAGGTCTGTAAGAGGCTTATTATATATATTTTTTTACTTATTGTAGGTTTAGTAGGTTGTGTTTTTTAAAATAACTTGACAATAGATCATCATAACACTTATTAACATCTCCAAGGATACATTATTATTTTAATATATAGGATATTGATAAGTATGATTATTTGCATACCTTCACTATTTTTATAGGCTTTGAAGTCTGTTAAGGGCAAAGAGCTCATCTTGTTGATATTTTAACCTCAGAGCTTAGTATAGCTCTTAGCACAAAGTAGATTCTCTGCATACATTTTATAGAATTGAAATTTGTTTCCAGTCTGCTCTTTCAACCACACTATACCATCTATAATTCCAACTTCAAATCTGTCTCCAGCTTTGGCTACTCTCCTGAATTAAAGATCTAAAATTCCAACTTCTATATATTTTCACAAGAATGACTGCTCACATTACAAAATATTAGAAAATAATCTCAATATATATTAACCATTACTGGAGTACAGTTGAACTTCCAGCTTCTTTTTTCTCTTTATTCTAATATATCTCTCTCACTGCCACCAAATTACTTTTCCCTAAACACAGGTCTCATCATACATCATTTTTACTCAAAATATTTCAGAGATCTCTACTTTTTACAATGTCCAAACTATTTAGCATGACATGACACTAGCCACAAGCCATGTTTTCCAGCCTCATTTCCTGTCTCACCTTTTCAAAAAGCCTTGAGTTTGGTCATATTCATCACATAAGACTTCCTACATTTGTAAGCATTAGCCTCATGTAAAGACAATTTGTAAGTGATTCAGAAACTGTAATTTAATTTGGAATATACAATCAATAATTCTCTTCACTAAACATATTGACAAATTTTTATGATTCACAAAGTATTTAGATAAAGATATGTTTAAAAGATAATGTGAGATAGGATAATGATAGTAGTCACATATTTTTCAGTAGTAACTAAATATATCCATTTTTAAGAGGCAGCCTGACCAACCAACAAACTCTGGTATTTGTATTTATTGCTGTCTTCACACATTTATGTTCAAGGTGTGATTCAAAAAATAAAAAGCAAAACCAAATTCCTTCAGGTACACATATGATTAGTACTTTGTCTCCTGCACTTTTACACTAACCTCTTATCATTTATAAAACACTATAGGGTCTCTGTGAAAACATTATTGATCTCTCATTAGAACATGCCAGAATGTGATTCATGATGTGAGTCACAGATGTCCTAAAACAGCATAGTCTAACCTCTACTCCCATCATTAATTTATCAAGTGTCAGCATAGAAAGTCATTGTCAGAAGAGCAAAGTTGTCAGGGTAAGAAAACACCAAAAGAATGTCTTAATAAATAAAAACTGTGTGTGTGTGTCCACTCATCATATAATCCAGACAAAAAAGAGACAAAATTAAATAAAAGTTTTACCAACTTCACATTTTGCTCTGGTATATAATAAAGATGAACATAAAATATCACCTTAAATTCCATAAATTATTGCATCTTATAGAAAATCACTTGTATTGAAGAAAACCTAAGGGTCCTACTCTTATGACTAGTCATGATAGGAAATAATTTCATTAACTGCTAAGTATTGACTATATGCAATGCACTGTAGGAGAAATCATTATGAATAAGAAGAATTCTTGCCTGCAAGAACCTTATAATCTAGTGCAAGAGACACACAAACATGTAAAACTAGCAAAATATAGTAAAAACATTTGACTCTGAAAAGTACAGACTTGAAGTGAGCAGGCTCTTTCTTTGGCATTCTATCAATGTTAGATAGGCAGATAGATGGTAGATAGATAGGTAGTTAGATAGACAGATATACGCAGACAAAGAAAGAGAGAGAATAGTAGTTAAGAGTGTGAACTTTTTATTTTTTTAAATCACCTTGTTTGCTGGCCCTGCTTGAACACTCAGCACAGAATAACACCTGCTACCAGAATGTGTCAGATGCTATGAACAAAAGAGTGTAGACTCTTGAGTCAGATTGTCCAATCAATACTTAGGTATGTGTTAACGGTTAAATTGTTCCGTCCCTCCCACCCTGCCCCAGGCAAATATGTGAAAGTAATTTTCAGTACCTCAGAATGTGTCTTTATTTGGAGACAGGGTCTTTGCAGATGTAACAAAGTTCAAATGAGATCATCAGGATGGGACTTAATTCATCAATTACCTTTATAAAGAGAGGGAATATGGACACAAAGATAAAAATACACAGAGGGAAGACAACGTGAAAATATACACAGAGAAGACAACCATGTGACTGGTGTGATGCATCTAACAGTCAAGAAATGCCAAGGATTGCCGAAAACACCAGAAGGTAGAAGAAGCAAGGAAGGATTCTCCTCTAGAGTCCACAGAAAGAGCATGGCCCTTTTGACACCTCGGATTCAGATTTCTAGCCTTCAGAACTGTGACATGATAAACTTCTGTTAAGTCACCTATGTCAGCCCTAAGAAACTAAAATGGCATGATAGACATTTATTCATCTGTAAAATAGTAATAATAATACAACTTATATGATTTTTGAGAGTGAGTTTATACATGTAGGTACTCAACAAGTGTAGAATAAAACGTTAGAAGATGAGATAAACTAAATTAAAATTTCCTTGGATGATTAATCTGGGGACATTGCATTTAGGTTCAAATAGTCTCCCTCTTGAAATTACTTTTGTACTAAATATTTATCTTCCAATTAGAATAAATAAAAAACAAACAACAACAAAAAACTATTAATACTATCCAAATTATGCACATTTGAAACAAAAGCAAAAATTCACTGATCTCCTTACCTACTTCTAAATCAATTGTAGCATGCTAGGGTAATTCGATGAATTATCAACATTCACAATCTACTAAATTCATATTAATATTTTTAATTTTTCTCTTTCCATATAATTTTGCCAAATTTACTAAACATAAAACAACAACATCATTTAAGTATCTGGCTTATCGTAAGAATAAGTAACAATTTTAGAGAAATAATGTTGAATTTTTAGGTCAGTTATATAATCTATATCTTTATTTTGCTGTCTTTGCTGAATATATAGGAGAAACAATAAGCATTATTTGAAGTTTAGACCACAATAGCTAAAGAATAGATGTGAACTATTTTGCATGTACTAAACAGCGTTAAAATAACTTGAAATTTTTATGACAATTCACATAAATAATTTTATTGTAAATGGATTAACTTGAATACATATTTTGTATTACTACATGTGGTTCAGACTGCCAAATATTCATCAAATCTGTTTGCTCTTTTTCCTGGCAAGAAGTTCGACTGCGTTTTCCAATCTCTCTGGAAGTTAGGTATGACCATGTGATTGAGCTCTGGACAATGGAATATGAAAAGAGATATGTGCCAAATCCATACCTTGCCCAGAAAATCCTCACATATGTGAACCTACAGATTCATTTCCTTTTTGGCTGGGTAGAATGAAAACAACTTTGCTAGCTGTATGTTCAGTATAATGGAGCCACACGATGGGAGAAGCCTAGGCAACTAAATTACAATTTGGAAAAGGCAGACTAAAAACACCCATATTGAACTTTTATGAGAATCAAATATAAGCTTTTATTTTTTTAAGACATGGATATTTTGGAGGTTTATAGATTACAGCAGCAAGTGTAAGTGTACCTTATTTAACACACCATGCCATATTCACATTGTATTTATCAACAGATAACACAGTCTCAGATTTATTTAGTCCAATATGTTTTTCTGGGAAGATTGAACCGAATAACTCTTTAGTTATTCCTTGCAGATAATAAAATGTATACTAAAATAAAGCCTGAGTAGTAAATTATACAACCTCTTCTGAAACCTATTTTAAGAAAATACTAAATTTATATAGTTTATATTGTACCTGTAATCCATATGGAGAACAGATGTTAATCAAAATTTGTGTCGTGCCCATTTATTCGCTTGGAAGGTGTTATAAAAATATTATTTTGCTCTTTTGTTGTATATAAAAATAACCTTGGGCTTTCCTGGTGGCGCAGTGGTTGCACGTCCGTCTGCCGATGCAGGGGAACCGGGTTCGCGCCCCGGTCCGGGAAGATCCCACATGTCGCGGAGCGGCTGGGCCCGTGAGCCATGGCCGCTGAGCCTGCGCGTCCGGAGCCTGTGCTCCGCAACGGGAGAGGCCGCAGCAGAGGGAGGCCCGCATACCACAAAAAAAAAAAAATAATAACCTTATCTTCTTTAAGCTTTCAGCTTTCTTATTGAAAAGTATTACACTGTATTGGTATCTTTCTTGTTCTTCTTGCTCCTAAAATTGTGACTGTATTAGTAACAACTTATCTTTATTAGTTTTTTTGATAGCTAGCAGAATAGATTCATTCAAGCTAGCTCAATAAATAAAATGAATGTTAAATTATGTTAAATTATAACTAAGATTACAGACTGTGAAATCATGAAATAAATATCATCTTAGACCAGTGATAGGATATTATAAGGATACAGTGAGACCCTCAGGAATCTGGAATAAATGAATCAATATATTGCAGGATATTAAGTAACTGGAAAGCAATTAGAAAGCAAGGTCAGCAGGCAGTTTGTTTATCTCTATCCATAGCCATCTCTGATGCCATTCGTATATCTAAGTTGCATTCTTTTTGCAGGAGTTTTTGGCAAGGGAATGTTTTGGAAGCAAGAAAGAGTCCCACTGATTCTAAATTCAGTACATAATAGGGGATGATAGGGTAGGGTGAAAGCTATTTTAAGAATTAAACAGAGAATATAAACACAAACAATATTCAAAGCACAAATGGAATTCACAGAGATTACGATGGTTGAATAGACAATACCATCTCTTCCAGTCTCTTAGAGGTTTCAGGGTGCTGAGTGCTAGCTATATCTATAGCTGTATCTGTATCTATCAACTGCACTGTTCTTACTTTTTTACTGTTACTGTATTTACTGTGTCAAACATTCTCAGTTCTGTAGATCTTTAAAGCTTTATTTGTACAGAATCAATTATTCTACTTAAAATATTGTAGTTCAAGAGAAAACTTACTAAATTATAACTTTTAAAACATTAATGGTTTCTTTGTCTTTGTTCTCTTCCTGTTCCTTACATTTCTATGAAAACGTTAACCTGATGTATTATAATTGTCTATCCCCTCTACTGAGCTAGAAATAACTCTAAGGAAGGGATAAAATTATATTTAACTTATATTCCTGGACCCTAACATAGTGCTTAGTATGTAGTAAGTGCCCCAAACACACTTGTTGCATTGATGAAACTAAGTTCTTTCAGGAATGATGAGAAATTCATATTTCTAAAAATATCTCTCAAATGGCTAGGCACAGTGGTTCCATTTCTAGGTGACCAATAGAAATTCATTGAAATCAATTTTTTTTAAGCCCACTAACCTTTACTTTGTTTCTTTTCAACTTCAAGCCTCAACAGCTAGAATAAAGAACCAGATTTTATGATTACCTACACCATTTAAATGTAATCTTTGCTAGTTCTAAAAAGAGAAATAATGGATAAAAAGACTAATATTGATAATTAAGAAGCTCAGACCTGAATTTGTGGCCCATTTTAATTATTTTGTAGAACATTATAGCATGGATTTATGCACACTAATTTTCTATCTGTCCTTATCTTAGAAGCTTGCCTTTATTTTTTTATTCACCTTCAATGAGTTATTTTGTATCTTATTTTGTATTGTATACTGATTGTAAATCTCTGGTCTAAGATAGTATTTATTTCATGGTTTCACAGTCTGTAATCTTAGTTATAATTTAATATATAAACTTAGTTCTACAGCAGTGTATTTTACAATACTGTCGTTCATTTGCTTAATTTCATATTTTGAATTTGAAAAATATTGCTATAGAAAATGATTAAATGTATTGCACTTGTTAAGTCTTTTAAAAGCCCCTTGATGTTGTCATATATGGCCATTTAATAAACCTTGGAACTTGAAAAGTAAATCACATATAAAATATAATATTCACCCTGAAATAAAATTCCTTCCAGAAAATATTACAAAAAAGTTATTTTACCATGTTGAATATTTAAATCAGTAGAGTATGTTCAGATTATATTGCTTTATTTCACTAAACCACAGAAGAACCCCCTGGAACAGCTTTAAATTCAGTGTGCCTTGATATGTATCTACCTACTTCTACAAATAGTGTTTTTTTCAGGTAGTTGAAGCAAAAAGAAACTACTATTTTTGTTTTGTGGGGTTCCGTAATTAAAAGTTGTATTTTCAAAATCATTTCAGAAATTATGTTGTCTGTCTGAATTGCTTGAATATCACAAACTAATAGCTATAGAATGGGAAAAATAGTAGAATTTTGCCCTGTTAAATATTTCCATTCTAAATAACTGTAAGTTGATATTTCTAAAATTTCAGTTTTACTCAATTTTAAACAATGTATACTGACAATAACTACCCAATTGTTGGTCATTATTACCTAATTATATATTTTCTCCACACTGAATTAACTGTGCTTGGCATAGAATTGCATTAAGTTCTTTTCCAATATCTCCCTGTGGTACTGTCAACACTTTCTTTTGAAATTACTTACACTGTTGAGAGATGCATGCTGCTGGTATGTGTTTATCACAGGGGCACCCTGCAGAGTTCCTTCCAGCACAAAGGAGGGAGCTTTCACCAGTTGAGATCTCCAACAATAAGTCACAAGAATGTATAACCCCAAATGTGTAAAGGCACTAGTTATATGGGGAAAAAACTTTTAATATCATGAGAGATGCTATTATAGTACAGAGTAAGTGGGATTGCTCTTTGTTCAGTGAAATCAAAGTATTTTCTTCTATTACTAACCTCACACATCTCATTAATCACACTTATAAAGCCTATTTTATTTCTGGTACTCTCCATCCATGTCTTCTTCTTTCTATCTTGCTGCTCCCAAGTACACTTTATTCCCTTTTTAATTATTCTTATTTCTTAATGAAAAGAGGAAAGATGGAATGAAATACTTTACACTGACGTCCTAGAATGTTCCTGGGTATATGATATCTGTCAAATTACTGTACCGTTGAAAACCAGACAAACTTGCATCACTGTCTTGGAAATGAAGTTAGTGTCAGAGAAAAAGAAAAATCTATTGGACAGCGATCTGAAGTCAAGGAGGAGTGAGAGGATTCTAGTGAATTCTATGAGACAAGTAAACTTCCATAATTGCTTCCGCACAGCAGCCCAACTGATGACATCACGTTTTTATAAAGTCAACAAATCAAGTAGAAGTTTTAAGGTTATTCTCTGTAGCTCTCTACTGCAGTTCTGCAAATATTTTGTACATAGTAAATGACATTGTACCCTGAGAACAACAATGTAGGTAATATATCTGTGAGCACAGCAGTTTTCTGTAGTAGACAACTGAACAAGGACTTCAGCAATGATCCTGAAATGAAGAGAACATCTGATAATTCAACCAAGTGACTACTATTAATAGGCAATTATTTTCTCATTTGTAAAATTAGAAAAGTGGACTTGATTCTATCTATTTATAAAATAAGTAGATTTTTGACAGTCCATGTATGCGTTTATTTCCAGTAATTCTTGTATTTAGAGATGTCAATAATGTATTTGCATGATTTTTCTTAAAATATGATTCAAGATTATGTTAAAAGTTCTAAAAGTACAAAAATGTGTGATATCAAAAATGTTAAGTCTCCTTTCCCACCTCAATTCCTAGTTCCACTCCTCAGAGGTATTTAAAATTAATGCAACATTATTTTTGAAATATAAAGGAAATATATTTATATGTATATATTGGACTTAAAATGGGAGAAAGGACTGTGAAAGATTGTATTTTCCAAAAATTGTCACAGCAATCATACTAGAGATCTGATCCCTCATGCACTTCTAGAATCTTACCACTCTCCATCAGGAGGTGGAATCTATTTCCTCTCTCTTTTAACCTAGGCAGGCCTTTGCTACTGCCTCAACAATTAGAAAGTGGTAGAAACCATACTGCCTGAACTCTAAGGCTATTATAAAATGCACTATGGGCTCTGACTATCTTTCTTTTTATATTGAGATGATCATCCTTGTGGTAAGGAAGCACAGGCCACATAGAATGGACCTGTGTAGGTATACATCTCAACTAGCAGCCCAATACAACTAATAGACATATAAGTGAGCAAGTTTTCAGATTATTCCAACCACATAAGCTAGCCACCAAACCCTTCCACCTTATGTAGTATAGAGCAGAGACAAGTTAATCTCAGTCAAGTGTTGTACATGCTGCAATTGTTTGAGCAAAATACATATTGTTATTGTTTTAATCCACTGAGTTTGGGGGGTTGTTACACAGCCATAGTAACTGGAACACCTGCCAATTTTAACATGGTTAAAGTGGTCTTGCCCTAGTTTAAATAATTTCAAAACCAGTAATTGCTCCTTTAAATAAATGGCTGTGGGTAAATTAACTTCTTTCTAACTTGTATGAGAATAATAAAACCATGTATCTTTAAAACAGTGTTGTCCAACTGAAATTTGTGCAATGTTGGAAATGTTTTATATTTGCACTGTCCAACAATGGTAGTGACTAACATGTCAATTTTAAGTACTTGAAATATATCTAGTGTGATTTGTGAAGTGTCTTTTTTTTTTTTTTTTTTTGGTACGCGGGCCTCTCACTGTTGTGGCCTCTCCCGTTGCGGAGCACAGGCTCCGGACGCTCAGGCTCAGTGGCCATGGCTCACGGGCCCAGCCGCTCCATGGCATGTGGGATCTTCCCGGACCGGGGCACGAACCCGTGTCCCCTGCATCGGCAGGCGGATTCTCAACCACTGTGCCACCAGGGAAGCCCTGTGAAGTGCCTTTTTAATGTTATTTAATTTTAACTCAAATTTATTTATTTTATGAATTTATTTATTTTATTTATTTATTATTGCCTGAACTGGGTCTTCGTTGCTGCTCACAGGCTTTCTCTAGTTGCGGCGAGTGGGGGCTACTCTTCATTGCGATGCAGAGGCTTCTTATTGTAGTAGCTTCTCTTGTTGTGGCGCACGGGTTCTAGGCATGTGGGCTTCAGTAGTTGTGGCACATGGGCTCAGTAGTCGTGGCTTGCAGGCTCTGGTTAACTCAAATTTAAATAGCCACATGTAGTTAGTAGCTAATTTATCAATAGCACAGATTAAAAATGTATTGATAATTCAGGTAAAATTTTTGCTTAGGTTTAGAATGTTAGTCTACTTTTCTAGATGGACAAAAATTGGTTAATTCTTCTTAGCTCAAATCATATTCAGTAAACCTAATTATTTTGAATAGTTCTAAATGTTTTTCACATTTAGGTAGGGGGATCTTTACAAACCATTAAAAATAATTTAGTAATTCAGCGATCAGTTAAGGTAATAATCAGGAAAAACAGACATGCAATTTTCTGGAAGTTCTAATGACTAGCTCTAACACAATGTCCATAGAAATGTCCATAATGTTTGTAGAGCACTTTGTATTTTTCAAAGCACTTTCCAATGCATTGTTACAATTATCTTTTCATAAGAAGGCATGTAGAAATTTATTTTAAAGTACAAACCATTGGAATATTGGTTTATTGAATATGCATTGTTAATAATTTAAAATCAATGTATAAAATAAAACAAAGAAGAAATAATAATTGACTTTTGGTTACAACATGATATTCTGAGCTAATGTGGACTCCTCACCACTACAAAGCCATAAAAATTCTAGAACAAAATATAATAAAATTTTTAAGTAGCTAATGATGAAAAAAGGATAAACTAAAATGTACATTAAATGGAAAGCAGGATAAATATAAATTAATCTACACAAGATAGATGCTGTTAAAAGTGTAGGGCTTCCCTGGTGGCGCAGTGGTTGAGAGTCTGCCTGCCGATGCAGGGGACACGGTCTGGGAAGATCCCACATGCCGCGTAGCAGCTAGGCCCATGAGCCATGTCCGCTGAGCCTGCACGTCCAGAGCCCGTGCTCCGCAATGGGAGAGGCCACAACAGTGAGAGGCCTGCATGCTGCAAAAACAAACAAACAAAAAGCAAACAAAAAAAAACCTGTAGAATGTTTTTTAGTAAATAGAAAATCAAATGATCAGCCATATATAAAAGAGAAGTAACTTCCCACTGAAATATTCTGACTGACTGTTGATTTTCAGAAATAATGATAAAGGCCTGAAGGGCATGGAATAATGTCTTCAAAGGGCAAAGGTAAAATAATTACCAAACTGGAATTCTACATACAGCTTAACTGTAATTCAATAGTGAGAGCTAAAAAAAATATTTTCAAACAAATATTTGGAGAGCTTATCACTCATTGAACCTCACTGAAAGATCTAGCAATTGGTATAGTTTAGTCATATAAAGGATTTGGAAAAGAGAAGGGGTTGAATGCAAGAAGCAATGGTGAACAAAGTAATTGGTAAACAAGTTGGCTAAATCTAAATAAGCATTGATTGAGAAAAAGCAAATCTTTAATAATAAGTAATTTGGGGTAACTTCAAAAGGGGAAACTTGAGAACTAGAATAATAACATGTAAGTGTGTGATTGAGATAAAATGTTTTGATATATTTATATTGTTCACAGAGAAGGTAGGGATGTTGATTAACATTAAACTTATTAATTGTGTTAAAATTTTTAATAGTAACCCTTAAAAGTGTGTGTGTATGTTTGTGTGTAATATAAATTCCCAAAGTTCAAAGGCAGGTCAACTCCATAAGTAGTAGGTCAAAAAAAATGATAAAAAGAAAGAGCAAGGTAATTAAAGCAATAATTATAGTGGTAGTAGACATTTCTCCAAAGAAGATATACAGATCACCAACAAACACATGAAAGAATGCTCAACATCATTAATCATTACAGAAATGCAAATCAAAACAACAATGAGATATCATCTCACACCGGTCAGATTGGCCATCATCAAAA
>NC_041234.1:67380324-67388667 GCF_002837175.3 Physeter macrocephalus | reverse complement strand
TATATGTATAACTGATTCACTTTGTTGTAAAGGAGAAACTAACACACTATTGTAAAACAGTTATACTCCAATAAAGATGTTAAAAAAAAATTATAGTGGTAGAAATTCAAATATATCAGTAATCACAAAAATAATTGTCAATGTAGAGTAAAATGCAGATATGTTACAGCTGGGTTTTTAAAAAGCAGTTAAATGTTGTTTATAGGATATACATGCTTAAATTAAAAAATAATGAAATTTTAAAATGTGAAAAACTTTCACCAGGCAAATACCAAAAAATTTTTTTTTTCTTTTTATCCTCTGGTTACATTAACAATTTTCCCCTTATTCTTGGTTTCAGCGATTTGATTATGATGTCCCTGGATGTGACAATATACAATGGTACAGCCACTTTGGAAATAATTTTAAGACTTAAAAAAAAATTAAATATGTTATTATAATTTTGTTTCTTTTACATTTGTTATTTGATTTGACTTGATTTTTAATGTTTTTTGGAGTATAGTTGCTTTGCAATGTTGTATTTGTTTCTAATGTACAGCAACGTGAATCAGCTATGCGTATACATATATCCCCTCTTTTTAGGATTTCCTTCCCATTTAAGTCACCACAGATCACTGAGTAGAGTTCCCTGTGCTATACAATAGGTTCTCATTAGTTACCTATTTTATACAAAGTATCAATAGTGTTTATATGTCAATCCCAATCTTCCAACTCATCCCACACCCCTTTCCCCCTTGGTATCCATACGTTTGTTCTCTACATCTGTGTCTCTATTTCTGCTTTGTAAATAAGATCTATACCAATTGTTTTCAGATTCCACATATATGTGTTAATATACAACACTTGTTTTGCTCTTTCTGATGTACTTCACTCTGTATGACAGTCTCTAGTCCATCCACGTCTCTACAAATGACCCAGTTTCATTCCTTTTAATGGCTGAGTAATATTCCATTGTATATATGTACCACATTTTCTTCTTTTTTTAAAGTATTTATTGAATTTGTTACAATATTGCTTCTATTTTGTTGTTTTGGCTGCGAGGCATGTGGGATCCCAGCTCCCCAACTAGGGATCGAACCCACACCCCCTGTACTGGAAGGCAAAGTCTTAACCACTGGACCACCAGGGAAGTCCCTGTACCACATCTTCTTAATCCATTCCTCTGTTGATGGACATTTAGGTTGTTTCCATGTCCTGGCTATTGTAAATAGTGCTGCAATGAACGGTGAGGTTCATGTGTCTTTTTGAATTATGGTTATAACCAGAGAAAACCATAATTTTAGGACTTTCTTAAAAGTTAAACATATACCTGCCTTATGACCCAGTAATTCCATTACTTGGTATTTGCATAAGGGAAATGGAAATATACAACCAAATGAAACAAAAATTTGCATTAGAATTTTCATAGCAGATTTATTCATAATAGTCAGAAATTGGAAAAACAAAAATGTCTTTCAACATGAGAATGGTTTAAATAACTGGTATATCCATATTATGAAATAATATTCAGCATTTTAAAAAAGGAACAGACTCTTAATATGCATGATGACAATGATGGATCTGAACACATGGTGAATAAAATGAACCCAACACAAGAGTGCTTACTATATGTGTCTATATGACATTCAGGAACAGGAAAAACTAATCTATAATGGTGACCAAAAAAAAATACAAGAACACAGAGCATCATCTTCCCCAAGGTAGGAGTTGACCACAAAGAGACCCAAAGACATTTTCTAGAGTGATGAAAATGTTTTATATCTCAATTAGAACTTCAGTGATATTGATATGGATGTTTAGCTAGACATATATATATCTATATATGAGTGATATTGTTATGTATGTATGTGTGTATGTACGTATGTATCTACCTATCTGTCATCTATCTGATCTATCATGTATCTATTAGGCTGCGAAGGATGTCATAAGCAAATACTACAGGCTAGCTGACTTAAACAACAGAATTTTGTTTTCTCATTGTTCTGGGGTTTGCACTTTCAAGATCAAGGTGTCTGCAGTTTTGTTTTCTCCTTAGCTTTGGGATGGCCACCTTCTGGCTGAGTCCTCACATGGCCTTTTCTCCATTCATACACATCCGTGGTGTCTCTTCTTATAAGCACTCCAGTCCTATTGAATTAGGGAGCCACTCTTATGACCTAATTTATCTTTAATACCTCTTTAAATGTCCTATCTTTAAATATCATCACATTGGGCTTTAAGGCCTCAACATATGAATTTTAGAGGGGATATTCTTTAGTCCGTACTCTTGATATGTCAAAATTCATTTAAATGTACATTTAAGATGTGTGCTTTCCATTTTATGTCAGTTAATTCTCAACTGAAAAACTGTATCATGAACTTAGTTTTATATTCACTTTTGTGCAATTTCTCCTTTTCATGAAATAAAAACTTTATTAACTTGTTCTGTTACTCCATCTTGGGCTCTACTACTTTTTAATGAAATCTTTACTAATTAATATCAGCCCCAATATATACAGATTCTCTACAAAATTAAATGGTGCTCCAAGTTCCAATGTATACTTTCTCTCCTCCAGAAAGCATCTCAATTAAACTGACCTATATTATGCAGAATAGAATATCTATAGTTATCAAAGGCTCTGGTATATGATTTTGTTCACGATTGTCCAAGTCTGATTTCTTTAGTTCCTGCATAGTCTCTGTATACATGGCAAGTCTGACAATACCCAGCCTAGCTGCCTGCCCCAGGTATAGAAACTATCACAGCTCTCTGCTTCCATATCAAAGGCTTGTTTCCCTATGGTACTCAGTTCACCAAGACTTTTCTTGCATTCACTACCCTTGATTAGTCCCACAGTGTAACTTTTAGTTTGTCTGATTTTTTTGTGTCTTACTGCAGGAGCAAAGATGTTTTTTGTTCTATCTACATCCTAACCATAAGAGGTAGTCCTAATAGTTCAGTTTAAGAGTGTGATATGTTTTTCATTTGTAGGTGTTAAATTTATTGGATTTTCTCTTGGTAAAGTACAATTAAAACCCAAGACAGGACAGGGGTCTATAACATTGCACAAGACTACATCTGATTTTGAATAGTAATCTTTTCCTATACAATGGAGCTTCAAAAGACAGGTATGATTGAAAAGTATAATGACACATCCCTCAAGGTCCTTGTGTATTGGCTTAAATAGAAATAACTTCATGCAAATTATTTTGGAAACATATACATGTTCTTAGAAAAAGTATAGACTCGGCATGGCGTAGAGATATTTTCTCTTGTGACTGTGTATTGGTGCAGTCGGAGGGACTCACCAACAATTCATTTTCTATCAGAAATAGTCTATCAATGCTCAGGCAATTTCAACATCAAAATTGACAAGCCACATGGATTTGAAGTGCCTTGAAATTATGAAAATATTGGAGACACTGTCAGATAACCAGTGTGTAAAAGGCCAGGAGATCTTATATCACAGTATGTTTTGGCCACATATAACAGGAGGGTCATTATTGTGTCCTCTGTACGTTGAAAAAAATAGAATCTTGTGAATATTGACACATTTAAATGAAAAATTGCCAGTTAAGTTTCTGGTGTACCTGATGTTGGCATAGAAATAATATATGATCAATGATTATATCAAATATACAAAAGGATATGAAACATTTTGAAGATTGGAAATCTCTGATACAGAGTCTTTATGAAGCTTTTGCCTTTCCTATGGTACCTATGATAAGTAAAGAACAGGAAAGCTATCTTTTCAAGAGCAATTCCTAATGAGAGTAATGTATTTATCACTGTCAATTATCTTCTACATGTCAAGGGACATGCAACATGGATTTGAAGCACTTTTAAACCACTGCTGGAGTACCCAACTATTTAAATATTTGTGGCATGCTAGAGACCTTGGTATGTGGCTGGCTAATACTTATATAACAGGAAGAAACATCATAAATTTGTGACATAAAGTTCTCCACTATTATATAATTTGGTTGTTATTTCAAAGTAATCAAATAGCTGGGGGTCTCCCAAAGTCCATTATTCTTTCTTTACTATCAGAGCTTCACATTTATTGATGGTGTCAATGTTCCCAAATTGAAATACCTAATTTCCCAGCCTCCCTTAAATCTACAGTAACTGTGTGACACAGTTCTAGCCAATGAGATATAAGCATAAATCCCTGGGGAAGGAATCCATTCTGAATAAAAAGTCAATGTGTCTCTAGGAATAATCTCTTCATCTTTTCACCTTTCACCCTTCAGCCTGTCTAGCTGTGGTTTGAAGCTAGCAGGTATCATATGACTACTGGGCACCCTTGAACATGAAAGTCTCTATACTCTAAGATTGGAAGAATTGAAAGTTGGAAAAATCCTAGTTCCCGTTGGCATTGGTGAGTATCATTAACAACCCTGAACCCCCTGTCACTAGGTTCCTTTTCATGTCATAAAAATAAATCTTCCTTTTGTTAGTCAAATTCTTTGAGTTCTCTATTACTCAGAACTGAACATACACTGACCTGATAACATGAAAAGTGAAATTTTATAAATCAGCTGTCATATTGCAGAGATGGTTTATGTATTATCTGGCTGAAAACCCCTGTTAAGGAGTTGTTTGTTGTATAGTTCTGAGAACTGATGTATAAATTTTCCTGGACACTGATAAGACTTCAGAATGGCACTAATATATTTAATGGAATGGTCTGTTTTTAAATGTTAAGAGAGAGCATAGGGGGTGCATTTTTTTTTTTGTAATTTGAGAGAAGCATTGGAAATTTTATACATTGAAAATTTCCTATTTAACTGACACATTTATAAGGAATAGAAATTGCGTGATGAACTAAAATTAGGTATAGAGCAAAGAGTAATAAATTTCTTGTGGTTCATTCAAAGATGAATCTCATTTATCGAGTGGGCTTTCTGAAAAGAACTGCACAGCACAAAATGGGACAAGGGACTCTAATGTTGAAATGTCAAAGAACAGAAGCAATTTAAAATTTAATGAACACTTTCAAGGGCTTTTGTTTATGTTGTGAACATAAAAGCTTATGTGTATTTTCTTTTAGAAATTACATGGAAGCCTTTAAGATTGTTTTAAAGACTGGGTGATACAGAAGTCTTATCCATGTTGTTGTTGATTCAGGAAGGTACAGACAGCTCAGTCAACTGTCTGGTGTTCCTGTAGGGAGCAAGGAGTCATCAGTGGTTATGGATACATTTTATAGGGAACATGCAACGTAGACCTAAAAGTGCCTAAGAGGTCAAAGACTTTATATTGTGAGGCTTCTGCACATATTAAGGGTCAGATATATATAGAAGGACAGAAAAACGCACTTTGAACGTGCTATGTCAGTAACATATGACAAAGTTCATCATGATGAACAGTTCAGAGCATATAATCAGTGATCAGATTTGTTCATTATGACCAAGAATATGCGATATGGATTGGAAATAGTTTTGACTAAAGGAAGTTCTTCTTGAATTTCGTTGTTCTCTTTCCTTGGTAGAGGCCTTGTTATATGACAGATGTACATTTAAGAACAGGCAAATTTATGGTGAATTTGCCATGTCTAAAGCATAGGCATTTAAATGTAATTTGAATAAAATCCACTCATGGGAACTATAATTCAGTTAACCAAAGCAGATCCTTTTTAAGGGAATTTATATATTTTTAGTTCAAGAGTACTTTTTTTTATCAGTTGGCTGATATGAGGTATTTGAGACTCTTCTATGAAACTTACATTTCCGTTAAGATGAAGAATCCTTTTGGATATTCTTAAGTCCTCAAAATGGAAAAAGTATTAAGTGTAAGGGAATGCTATACCTTTAAATATTAGAATAAAACTTTTATATAAAACTATACCCAGAATTATGAAAAGGTCCTTTAAAGATGATGGGTACATGAGTGAGTGTGTTTGTGTGTCTATATGTGTGTGTGTGTGTGTGTGTGTGTGTGTTCAAGCTTGTCCCCATTGTTGGCGAAGTGAGTCCATAGTTTGTAGTTATGATTATTGTAAAAACATGCTAAAAAATGCAGCAGCTTCCAGGATAGGGCAAAGATTTATAAGTTTGCTTAGGACTAAGTTCAAAAAAATGGTTTGTTTTTTAGCAATATGAGAAGAGTTGGATGGCCACTGTGATTTTTAAGGTAATAATACTCTTCCAGTAGATTATGTCTTTTGAAAGAAAGAAATATCTTTTATAGAGAAACTGGTTTTAGGCAGTAATAAATTTTTTAATTGAAAATTTCATGAAATGAAAGGTTTAAATGAAATTGTCCAACAAAAATAAAATCCCTTTGAAAATGATTATTCATATTTTCTTTCCTAGAAAGGTCAGTACAAGTGAACTCTTGGATATCTTTAAGCATTAAGCCCCCATTTTGTTTGTACTTTTGTACCATACTGGGGTCCTACTAAGTAACTCGTTATATATAATTGCAAGAATTACTATCCTTAATTTGCTGCAATGAGGACAAAACCAATTTGTGGGAATTATGCTATGTTAAATCATGTATATTCTACTTGAAAGTTATTGGAATGGGATGTCTATTTCCTTTGTTCACTTGGTAAGTTTAAAAGAAATGAACATTATCTGAGATTCAGAGGTAACATCCGTAGTCAGCTATGTGTACATGTAAGAATGTACTCCCTATTTTAGCGGCTGAGAGTGTTAGTTATAGGGAAAATAATTAGTTAGTGAGACTTGTAAAGGAAAAGAGAGCATAAGAGGGGCAAGGTTCTGTAAGGATACACAGTACCACATAAAGGGAGATGGTTTTTAATTTAGCAGGATGAAGTAACTTAAAAGGACTGGTGGTAATGAAAATTGTACAGGTCCCCCTCAAGAAGCTGATGTCTTTTGTGTGACTGTAGGACATTTATGGGGGAGGACACTAGTTTTAGAAATTGCCTAGTAGACCTTTGAAAGAGTGTGGAGTCTGCAGGATATTAAGGATGTCCCTGTAGTGTCTGTGGATCAATAAGGCACAGAAGGCCCTGTCAAGAGTTTTGTGATCCTGCTGTGAAAAAGAAAAAGTCAAGGTCAATTTCTTCACCATATAGAAGAACATGTAATATAGATGTAAAGAGTCTCTGTTCTAGAAGAAGAGGTTGGTAAAGCAATTATTAACACCTTAAAAAGCACCAATCATAAAGATAAAAATTGATGAATTTGACTACATTAAATTCAAGACCTCTATTCTGAAAATGATGTCATAAACAGAATTAAGAGAGAGATGGCTGAGTGGCAGAAAATGTTTGCATCATTCATCACTAACAAAACATGAATATCTAAAATAAAATCATAGAACAATATCACATATATAAAATTTAAAAAATATTTATCCTCCCCAATATCATATTTTTTCAAGGCTTTTTACAATATTAAGTAAGTATATGTAAGGTAGATTGGAAAAATATAAATTAAATATATGAAAGTTGTTGTCTAAGTGGGTAGGGGAGTGGGATTATAGAACAGTTTGAAGGATAAATGTTAATAGTAAATAAAGAGTAGTGAATACAATAATGGAGGATATAATTAACTTAGCCTGAAGGCCAAAACAAACAAACATAACAAAGAAATAGTCCAGCGCTCACCCCAAATTTTCACACTAGATTAGACATTCTTACTAATTTTATTGTTTTCTAAAATTTAAGAATAACATATAATGTGTAGTTTTTGTATTCTAAATGGCAAGAGTTCCTTAGATGTCCTAGGAGTCCTTATATTGCCATATATATATAGGATGACATTTTGTGATCATTTATAATTTAAAAAAATTATACTTTTGGATTTGAACCTGTGAAACATGATAGAGGTTCAGTTGTGGGCAGAGACAAAAATGACACACAACTTTCAGATAGGATTACTTTTGGAGATGGAAGTGGGAGAATTGAATGAATTGATTGTACCCTTCAATTCATGACATACTATTTATCTCTAGTTCTATTTTCTTTAACATAATAAATATAGAGAAAATGTAGTAAGCTGTTCATCGTAAGTCCTTGTAGTTTATATGCTGATATCATTATATACATTATTTCAGTATTTATGATGTATTTAATAATAAAGAATATAAAACAAATAGGTCACATACTAAAAGTAGAGGTAAATGCAACCTCTGTATTTCAGAATTTCTGTTTACAGATATTGAGCTCTTACCGAGTTATTTCTAGTAATTTCTTAAAATAGGGGCCTAATATTAAATGATCAGATATTTTCTGAATATCTATCCCTATTTTATTTTATTTTATTTTTTTCTTCATAAACACTCTTTCTTTCTTTCTTTCTTTCTTTCTTTCTTTTTTTAACATCTTTACTGGAGTATAACTGTTTTACAATGGTGTGTTAGTTTCTGCTTTACAACAAAGTGAA
>NC_041234.1:67378368-67379954 GCF_002837175.3 Physeter macrocephalus | reverse complement strand
ATACGGTATTTGTTTTTCTCCTTCTGACTTACTTCACTCGGTATGACAGACTCCAGGTCTATCCACCTCATTACAAATAACTCAGTTTCATTTCTTTTTATGGTTGAGTAATATTCCATTGTATATATGTGTCACATCTTTATCCATTTATCTGTTGATGGACACTTAGGTTGCTTCCATGTCCTACCTATCGTAAATAGAGCTGCAATGAACATTGTGGTACATGACTCTTTTTGAATTATGGTTTTCTCAGGGTATATGCCTAGTAGTGGGACTGCAGGGTCGTATGGTAGTTCTATTTGTAGTTTTTTAAGGAACCTCCATACTGTTCTCCATAGTGGCTGTATCAATTTACATTCCCACCAGCAGTGCAAGAGTGTTCCCTTTTCTCCACACCCTCTCCAGCATTTATTGTTTCTAGAGTTTTTGATGATGGCCATTCTGACCGGTGTGAGATGATATCTCATTGTAGTTTTGATTTGCATTTCTCTAATGATTAATGATGTTGAGCTTTCTTTCATGTGTTTGTTGGCAATCTGTAGATCTTCTTTGGAGAAAGGTCTATTTAGGTCTTCTGGCGTCTTTAACCCATTTTGGGTTTATTTTTGTATGTGGTGTTAGGGAGTGTTCTAATTTCATACTTTTACATGTAGCTATCCAGTTTTCCCAGCACCACATATTGAAGAGGCTGTTTTTTCTCCACTGTATATCTTTCCCTCCTTTATCAAAGATAAGGTGACGATATGTGTGTGGGTTTCTCTCTAGGCTTTCTATCCTGTTCCATTGATCTATATTTCTGTTTTTGTGCCAGTACCATACTGTCTTGATTACTGTAGGCTTGTAGTATAGTCTGAAGTCAGGGAGCCTGATTTCTCCAGCTCCATTTTTCGTTCTCAAGATTGCTTTGGCTATTCGGGGTCTTCTGTGTTTCCATACAAATTGTGAAATTTTTTGTTCTACTTCTGTAAAAAATGCCAGTGGTAGTTTGATAAGGATTGCATTGAATCTGTAGATTGCTTTGGGTAGTACAGTCATTTTCACAATGTTGATTCTTCCAATCCAAGAACATGGTATATTTCTCCACCTATTTGTATCATCTTTAATTTCTTTCATCAGTGTCTTATAGTTTTCTGCATACAAGTCTTTTGTCTCCTTAGGTAGGTTTATTCCTAGATATTTTATTCTTTTTGTTGCAATGGTAAATGGGAGTGTTTTCTTAATTTCACTCTCAGATTTTTCATCATTAGTGTATAAGAATGCCAGAGATTTCTGTGCATTAATTTTGTATCCTGCTACTTTACCAAATTCATTGATTAGCTCTAGTAGTTTCCTGGTAGCATCCTTAGGATTCTCTATGTATACTATCAGTAATCAAGACAGTATGGTACTGGCACAAAAACAGAAATATAGATCAATGGAACAGGATAGAAAGCCCAGAGATAAACCCACACACATATGGTCACCTTATCTTTGATAAAGGAGGGAAGGATATACAGTGGAGAAAAGACAGCCTCTTCAATAAGTGGTGCTGGGAAAACTGGACAGCTACATGTAAAAGTATGAAATTAGAACAATCCCTAACACCA
>NC_041234.1:67376468-67377772 GCF_002837175.3 Physeter macrocephalus | reverse complement strand
ATAAACCCCACTTGATCATGGTGTATAATCCTTTTAATGTGCTGTTGGATTCTGTTTACTAGTATTTTGTTGAGGATTTTTGCATCTATGTTCATCAGTGATATTGGCCTGTAGTTTTCTTTCTTTGTGATGTCTCTTTCTTGTTTTGGTATCAGGGTGATGGTGGCCTCATAGAATTAGTTTGGGAGTGTTCCTCCCTCTGCTATCTTTTGGAAGACTTTGAGAGGATAGGTTTTAGCTCTTGTCTAAATGTTTGATAAAATTCGCCTGTGAAGCCATCTGGTCCTGGGCTTTTGTTTGTTGGAAGATTTTTAATCACAGTTTCAATTTCAGTGCTTGTGATTGGTCTGTTCATATTTTCTATTTCTTCCTGGTTCAGTCTCGGCAGCTTGTGCATTTCTAAGAATTTGTCCATTTCTTCCAGGTTGTCCATTTTATTGGCATACAGTTGCTTGTAGTAATCTCTAATAATCTTTTGTATTTCTGCAGTGTCAGTTGTTACATCTCCTTTTTCATTTCTAATTCTATTGATTTGAGTCTTCTCCCTTTTATTCTTGATGAGTCTGGCTAATGGTTTATCAATTTTATTTATCTTCTCAAAGAACTAGCTTTTAGTTTTATTGATTTTTGCTATTATTTCCTTAATTTCTTTTTTTTTTTTTTTTTTGTGGTACGCGGGCTTCCCACTCTCGTGGCCTCTCACTCTGCAGAGCACAGGCTCCGGACGCACCGGCCCAGCAGCCATGGCTCACGGGCCCAGCCGCTCCGTGGCACATGGGATCCTCCTGGACTGGGGTTAAGTAGTGTATTGTTTAGCCTCCATGTGTTTGTATTTTTTACAGATCTTTTCCTGTAATTGATATCTAGTCTCATAGCGTTGTGGTCAGAAAAGATACTTGATATGATTTCAATTTTCTTAAATTTGCCAAGGCTAGATTTGTGACCCAATATATGATCTATCCTGGAGAATGTTCCATGAGCACTTGATAAAAATGTGTATTCTGTTGTTTTTGGATGGAATCCTATAAATATCAATTAAGTCTATCTTGTGTAATGCATAATTTAAAGCTTGTGTTTCCTTATTTATTTTCATTTTGGATGATCTGTCCATTGGTGAAAGTGGGGTGTTCAAGTCCCCTACTATGATTGTGTTACTGTCCATTTCCCATTTTATGGCTGTTAGTATTTGCCTTATGTATTGAGATGCTCCTATTTTGGGTGCATAAATACTTACAATGGTTATATCTTCTTCATGGATCGATCCCTTGATCATTATTTAGTGTCCTTCTTTGTCTCTTGTAATA
>NC_041234.1:67336792-67375570 GCF_002837175.3 Physeter macrocephalus | reverse complement strand
CAGTTCTTTTCATTCTTTTTTCTTTATTCTGCTCTGCAGTAGTTATTTCCACTATTTTATCGTCCAGCTCACTCATCCGTTCTTCTGCCTCAGTTATTCTGCTATTGATCCCATCTAGAGTATTTTTCATTTCATTTATTGTGTTACTCATCATTGCTTGATTCCTCTTTATTTCTTCTAAGTCTTTTTTAACACTTTCTTGCAAATTGTCTATTCTATTTCCAAGATTTGATTCATCTTTACTATCATTATTCTGAATTCTTTTTCAGGTAGATGGCCTATTTCCTCTTCATTTGTTATGTCTTGTGTGTTTCCGTCTTGCTCCTTCATCTGCTGTGTGTTTTCCTGTCTTCTCATTTTGCTTATCTTATTGTGTTTGGGGTCTCCTCTTGCAGGCTGCAGGTTCGTAGTTCCCATTGTTTTTGGTGGCTGCCCACAGTGGCTAAGGTTGGTTCAGTGGGTTTAGTAGGTTTCCTGGTTGAGGGGACTAGTGCCTCTGTTCTGGTGGATGAGGCTGGATCTTCTCTTTCTAGTGGGCAGGTCCACGTCTGGTGGTTTGTTTGGGGATGTTGGTAGACTTATTATGATTTTAGGCTGCCTCTCTGCTAATGGATGGGGCTTTAGTCCTGTCTTGCTATTTGTTGGGCATAGGGTGTCCAGCACTGTTCATTGCTGGTCCTTGAGTGAAGCTAGGTCTTGGTGTTGAGATGGAGATCTATGGGAGATTTTTGCCATTTGATATTGTGTGGAGCTGGGAGGTCTCTTGTGGACCACTGTCCCGAGGTTGGTTCTCCCACCTCAGAGACACAGCCCTGATGCCTGGCTGGAGCGCCAAGAGCCTTTAATCTACATGGCTCAAAATAAAAGAGAGAAAAAATAGAAAGGAAAGAAAGAAAGGAAGGAAGGAGGGAGGGAGGGAAGGAAGGAAGGAAGAAAAGAAGGGAGAAAGGAAGAAAGGAAGGGAGGAAGGAAGAAAGGAAGGAAGAAAGGAAGGGAGAAATGAAGGAAGGAAAAAGCAAGAAAGGAAGGAAGGAAGGAAGAGAGGAAGAAAGGGAGGAAGGAAGGAAGGAAGAAAGGGAGGAAGGAGGGAAGAAAGGATGGAATAAAGGAAGAAAGAAAGGAAGAAGACAAAATAAATTAGGATAAAATATAGTTATTAAAATAAAAATTATTAAGAATAAAAATTTCTATTAAAAAAAATAACGGGTCAGTCTAACCCTAGGACAAATGGTGAAAGCAAAGCTATACAGACAAAATCTCACACAACAGCACACACATACACACTCACAAAAAGAATAAAAGGGGAAAATAATAGTATATCTTGCTCCCAAAGTCTACCTCCTCAGCTTGGGATATTTCGCTGTCTATTCATGTTTTCCACAGATGCAGGGCACTTCAAGTTGATTGTGGAGTTCTAATCCGCTCCTTCTGAGGCTGCTGGGAGAGACCTCCCCCTCTCCTCTTTGTTCGCACAGCTCCTGGGGTTCAGCTTTGGACTTGGCCCCGCCTCTGCGTGTAGGTCGTCCGAGGGCGTCTGCCCTTCGCTCAGATAGGACGGGGTTAAAGGAGCAGCTGATTCAGGGCTCTGGCACAGGCCGGGGGGAGGGAGGGGCATGGATGCGGGGCGAGCCTGCGGCGGCAGAGGGCACACTGGCCCGAGGTGCGCTGCTTGTTCTCCCGGGAAAGCTGTCCCTGGATCCCGGGATCCCGGCAGTGGCGGGCTGCACAGGCTCCAGGGAGGGCCGGTGTGGAGAGTGACCTGTGCTAGCACACCGGCCTCTTGGTGGCGGCAGCAGCAACCCTAGCATCCCACACACGTCGCTGCTGTACGCGCCAACAGCCGTGGCTCACGCCCGTTTCTGGAGCTCCTTTACTTGGTGCCCTTAATCCCCTCTCCTCGCGCCCCAGGAAGCAAAGAGGCAAGAAAATGTCTCCTGTCTCTTCGGCAGCTCGGCGCCCATTTCTGGAGCTCCTTTACGCCGTGCGCTTAATCCCCTCTCCTCTTACACCAGGAAACAAAGAGACAAGAAAAAGTCTCTTGTCTCTTCAGTAGCTCCACGCCCGTTTCTGGAGCTCCTTTAAGTGGCGCGCTTAAACCCCTCTCCTCGTGCACCAGGAAGCAAAGAGGGAAGAAAAGGTCTCTTGCCTATTCGGCAGCTCCAGACTTCAACCGGACTCCCTCCCGGCTAGCCGTGGTGCACTAACCCCTTCAGGCTGTTTTCACTCTGCCATCTCCAGACCTTTCCCTGGGATCTGATTGAAGCCCGAGTCTCAGCTCCCTGCCCACGCTCGCCCAGGCGGGTGAGCACACAAGCCTCTCAGGCTGGTGAGTGCCGGTCGGCACCGATCCTCTGTGTGGGAATCTCTCCGCTTCGCCCTCCGCACCCTGTTGCTGCGCTCTCCTCCGCGGCTCTGGAGCTTCCCCCTCCGCCATTCACAGTCTCCACACGCGAAGGGGCTTCTAGTGTGTGGGAACCTTTCCTCCTTCACGGCTCCCTCCCACTGGTGCAGGTCCCGTCCCTATTCTTTGTCTCTGTTTATTCTTTTTTCTTTTGCCCTACCCAGGTACGTGGGGAGTTTCTTGCCTTTTGTGAGGTCTGAGGTCTTCTGCCAGCGTTCGGTTGGTGTTCTATAGGAGAAGTTCCACGTGTAGATGTATTTCTGATGTATCTGTGAGGAGGAAGGTGATATCCCTGTCTTATTCTTCCACCATCTTCTCGCCAGCCTCTCTATCCCTATTTCAGTTTAACACAATATGCCTGTAGATTATGTAGTCTCAGAAGTCCAGGGAAGACTTTTTATGGAAGTAGAGCTGAGAGACAAGGGAAGTATAACTGCTAACAGGAGAACAGAGTTAATAGTATTTTAAACAAAAGAAATAATATTCTAAGAGGCTATTGTGATAGAACATGGTGTGTCACAGGAGCTGAAAGCCTTATATTTTACCATGATTGATCTAACTGCTATGTCAAAATTATATTTTCAAGAGGGTCAAGAGTAAAAGACAGGAGAACACTTAGGAAGTTCTTGCAGTTTTCTGGGTAAGAGATGATGGTGGCTCAGGCTAGAATGGTAGCAGGAGGAGGTGAGAAGTCATCAGATATGGGATATAGTTTGAAAATAAAGCCCATAGGCCTGGATTTGGGTGAAGAGAGAAAGGAAGAGATTGACAATTCTTCCAAATATTTTGCCCTGTGGACCTGAGTAAATAATTATATCCCTTACTGAGGTTTACAGAGTAAATGCCAAAGAAAGTCCAAGGTTCAGTTCTAGGTATATTAAATTTGAAGTGCCTGTTGGATATA
The DNA here is from genome assembly GCF_002837175.3 of Physeter macrocephalus. NCBI lineage: Eukaryota > Metazoa > Chordata > Mammalia > Artiodactyla > Physeteridae > Physeter > Physeter macrocephalus. The sequence continues at coordinate 67,372,265 of NC_041234.1, read as the reverse complement.
CAAGGTTTTGAGTATGCAGTTGAGTTTTATAATGTGGATTTATGAATTTGGGATTATGAATATTTGGATTCTTTTTAAGCCATAGGGCTAGATTAGATCACCCAGGAAGTGAGTGTAGATAAAGTCCTAAAACTGTGCCCTGGGACACTCCAACATTTAGAACAGAAATAGAAAGAGTATTTAGCTAAAGAGAGTGAGAAGAGACAGCCAGTGAGGTAGGAGGCAGGAAATCAACTGAAGAAACTATTTACAAATATTTCCTTTATTTATTAATTTATACTAGTTTCTAGAACGACCTCTTAGTACAGCCAGATTTAATTGTTTGTCTTTCAATGTGCCAGTAAATATACATCTAAGCCTATGAATTGGTACACTTCATGGCTAGCCAGATAGGAAAACAACAACAAAAAAGTGTACAAAGTCCATGGAATATCTGTAAAACATATTTTGCTGGACATGAAAGGTGGTATGCAATTTATCAATTTCTGATGACAATCCTTTCAAAAGAGACTGAAATAAATAAGTAAATAAAAAATGAAGTAAATAGAAATAAATTTAGAAAATTTAGAAAACATCAGGCAGTAAAATAGTAGATGTCATATCTAGTCATTAAAGTCACATCTTGCCAATGATTATACACTTACACATTTGTACATGAGAAAAGCTATTTCATAAAAAAGATTAAAAAATTATGGAAAAATAAATAACAGGACAGCATATTAGCTAGCTAATTATAAAGATATTATATAGTGATTAAAAATCCAAGAAAGGAAACTTGAGTCAGATAACATATTCATTAAACAGATAGCTATTAGAAATACACTTATAGAATTCTGTAAACAGCTATGTGACTCAGAAGATGACGATTCTCCAGAATTGATTTTTCTTTTTAATCCCTTAATCAATGCCCCCTGCCTCTGTACAGAAAATGACTGATACCAGAAAACAATTAGTTCACAGGAAATTGTCAAATATTTTAAAAGACAAACCTCCTTATAAATATCACGTCATTCTGAGTATATACGTGGTTGTAATCTGAGAAAGCTATAAGAAGCTGACCGATTTGAGATCATTCCATTGACATCATTAACTTATTTTCACTGAAACTTACAAGAGGTTTTCAACTTACCTTGGCCTACAAAGTATGAGGTATTCTTTATGACATTACTATTTATTTTGTTACACAGCATCCATATACCTAGGATATGTCAGGATGGCCTCTTGTCTGTGCCTTTATACTACTCCACAGAAAGATGTAGATTTGTGATGTCTGAACCATCTATAAGTAAGAGAGGAGGCGGCTGTTTTAAAAAAAGCAATAAAAAATAAGAATTAAAAATTAATAAACATAAGGATCCATTTAGATGAGAAAATAAATCACAATAAATATAAAATTATTAAAAGCTGACTACTGCAGTAAAATAAAGTTTATTTCTTAACTATGTAAAATGTCCCTGAAATATTTTCTTTTTAATTTATTTAAAGTGAAATTCACATAGTTGTCCATTGTAAAATGAACAATTCAGTGTCATTTAGTACATTTACAATGTTGTGCAACTACCACCTCTACCTAGTTCAAAAACATTTCCAACACTCTAAAGTAAAACCTTTTAGTCATAAAAACAACTTCCCATTCTTCCTTCCCCTAGCCACTGGCAACTACCAGTCGGCCCTCTGTATCTATAGATATATCCATTCTAGATATTTCGTATAAGTGGAATCATGCAATATGTTACATTTTGTGTCTGGTTTCTTTAACTTAGCATAATGTTTTGGGGGTTCATCCACATTATAACATAAATCAGTATTTCATTTCTTTATATGGCTGAATAATATTTTATTGCATGAACATACCACAATTTATCCATTCATTTATTGATGGGTATTTGGATTGTTTCTACTTTTGACTATTGTGAATAGTGTTGCTGTTAACATTTGTGTACATTTGAGTACCTGTTTTCGCTTGTTTTGGGTATATATCTAAGAGTGGAAATGTGGGATGATATGGTTATTCTATGTTTAATTTTTTGAAGAACCACCTAACTATTTTCCATAGCAGTTGAACCATTTCACATTCCCACTGGAAAATTATGAAGGTTCCAATTTTCCTACATCCATTCTAAAACTTATTTTCTGTTATTATTTCTTTTTAATTATAGCCATCTTAGTGAGCATGAAATGATGCTTCATTGTGGTTACAATATGAATTTCCTAATTATTAATGGTGTTGAATCTACCATTTTTATTCAATTCTCATTTACTTTCATGTACATTTTTAAAGATATTTTCTTACTGGTTACGATAAGGATTATAATTAACAACCTAAATTTACAACAATTTAGTTTGAAGTGATAATAATTTACTTTAATTAGCATAGAAACACTCTCTTTCAATATAGCTTATCCCCCATTATAGAATATTACTCAGTTATAAAAAAGAATGAAATTTTACCATTTGCAGCAATGTGGATGGACCTAAAGAATATCATGCTTAGTGAAATTAGTCAGACAAAGACAAATACTTTATGATATCACTTATACATGAAATCTAAACAATAAAACTAACCAATATATATAGCAAAATAGAAACAGACTCACAGATATAGAAAATAAACTAGTGGTTACCAGTTGGGAGAGGGGAGGGGGAAGGACAAGATAGAGTAAAGGATTAAGAGATACAAACCACAACGTATAAAGTAGATAAGTAACAAGGATACATTGTACAGCAGAGGGGAAACATAACCATTATATTGTACTAAATTTTAATGGACTATAATCTGTAAGAGCTCTGAATCGTTATGCTGTACACCTGAAACTAATATAATAGTGTGAATCAAATATATTTCAATAAAATAAAGGCAACCTATGGAATGGGAGAAAATATTTGCATACCATATATTTGATAAGGTGTTAATTTCCAAATACATAAAGAACTTCTACAACTCAATAGCAAGAAACATCCAATAGCCTGATTTAAATAATGGGCAAAGAATCTGAATAGATGTATTTCCATAGAAGACATACAAATGGCCACCAGGTAGATATATGAAAAAATACTCAACATCACTAAGCATCATGTAAATGCAAATGAAAACCATAAAGAAATTGCAACTCACACCTGTCGGAATGCCTATTATCCAAAAAAAAGACATGTATTTGCAAAGATGTGGAGAAGTTGAAACATTTGAACACTATTTTTGGGAATGAAATATGGTGCAACTGCTGTGGTAAACAGTATTGAGGTTCCACAAAAACTAAAAATAGAATTACCACATGATCCCGCAATCCCACTTCTGGAAATTTATGCTAAAGAATTGAAATCAGGATCTTGAAATATATGCACTACTATTTTCATTGCACCATAATTCACAATAGCCAAGATATGCAAATAACCTTAATGTTCATCAACAGGTGAATGGATAAAAGTAATGTAGTATGTACATAAAATTGATTATTTTTGAGCCTTATTAAAAAAATAAAATTTTGTTATTTGTGACAACACAGATTTACTTGAAGACATTAGGGTAAGTGAAATAACCCACTCACAGTAGGAAAAACACTGCATTTTCTACTTATATCTACAGTAGTCAAACTCAAAGGAACAAAGAATAGAATTGTACTTGCCAGGGGCTGGGTGAACAGGGAAAAAGGAAGTTTGTATTCAACATTTATAAAATTTCAGTTATGAATAACTTCTAGAGAGTCAGTATATAATATTTTTCCACATAAATATCAATACTGTTTTGTATACTTAAAATTATTTTGAAAGTAGATCCCATGTTGTGTTCTTACCAAAATTATTTAACAATTTAAAATAAATTAGATAAAGCATTTTTAAACAATCTTCATTTGTTTGTATTCTTTACAATTATCTACAACTGTCAAATCCTAAGCAACCAGATTAAAGCATAGTATGTTTTGCCTACAAATTTTTTTCTTTTGGATTTATGGAGGGTTAAAATTATAAGAGATCTAAAAAATCATTTACTCTGTACTACTGATTTTGAGGTACAGGAAATTGAGGCCACGAAAGTTTAGAAAATCCTCTCAGGTCATCCACTAACTTCCTAGCCTCACAAGCTTGGAAACTAAAACCTTATTTGAAACACTGAACTATTTCTGTGATGTGGATAATAGAATTGTGAACTTCAACTTAAGTTAAATAATATGCAATTCTGAATTTCTAGAGTTTTAAATAATAAATAGAGATTTCTAAAATCATTTTAGAAATGTGGAAATTGTAAAAATGTCTTTGTTCAAAATAACATTACTAAGTTTGAATCTACAAAAAATGAAATATTTCCAAAATTAGGCCTAAAACATTTTTTCTCTATTTTGTAATGTCATTCTAGGGAGCTGGAGGAGGTGCTAAAGGCAACCTAATTAATTGACGATCATTAGAATATCCTTTGACTAACTGAACCAACTGTCTTTTCATGACTCTTACTGTTCCTTTGGTTTTATACAGGTACAATCTATATTTGATCATGTTTCAAGCTCCCTAGATTTAATGAGTAATATTCTAAACTCATAGAATATGGAGAATTAACTTCAGACGTTATCAGATAATATTTTCTTAAAAATATAGACTTCATCCTTTAGAGGAATCACAATGTCCACCATCGTCTTACATTGTGCCAGCTAGTTGCTGACATATGGTGAAGCATATATTGCTGAAGTGGATTTAAGGAATTAGATTGCTTGAGGGGAGTTCAAAGGGAATAAGAGGAAATGAAATTTTAACCTACAACTTGGATAGCATTTCAATCTCAAAAGAAAATGTGTTGTTTATGAGATATGATCAGTATGATAGCTTGACGTCTTAAAAGAAATAAACTCACTCAGTAAATTATGATGTTGAGAACTCCATCTGAGAAAGATCAATGCATGTTTAAGTGAGAATGCTTTAGAACTGTTTTCCTCTTGGGGATTTTTTTCTTGCTGTTTACTGGTAAGAAGAAAAGACTTCTTAAAACAGGCTTGCGAAAATATCTGATATTACAGATCTTAGGAAATACTTGCTGACAAACTCAAGGACAAGTTGGTAGGGAGCAAAAATAGCTAAGGGTAGCTACTTTTATTTTCCCCATCATTGCATTTCTTGGCTCCACATTTCTGAGCTCTGTGGTTTATAAGAAAACAGCCTGACTGAGTAAATGGACAAGATTCACTGAAGCATAGATATAAATGTGTAAACCAGTTTTAGGCAGAGTAGTTGCTGACCTTGGTAAAGTCAGTATCAATAATGTGCTTAATGAACTTTAGTTGGAGCAGAGTGTATAATTACGATATGGAGCACAAATATTCCTGAGGTTGGTGGAAGGAGTCAACAGAGAATGAGGATGCACGGCAAAGTAAAGAAAATCTCCAGTTGGATATATTTAATGAAGGCAAAACTCATCTCTGATACAATGTGCTATTTTTCCTCTTCACACATAAAACCCACGCTGTTTCTGGAAGATATTTTGCTCACCCTTGTCTTGAATCCACTCAGTACACAGGTTTTCCTGTTTATCCTCTGGAGTTCACACTGTTTTTGAAAAGGCTTTCTCATTAATTGATCAGGGGTACTTGTAACTACATTTGCGTTTTTAAAGATGTTGCTAACTATACCCAATTTCCCGTCACTTGGTAATTCAAAAAAACAGATTTGTAATTCAACTTGTCACAGAAAGAAAGAAAACTTTATTCTTCTTGTTATCTCAGAGATGATTAAAAGTTCATAAAGATAATTTATATGTTCTGGACATCCAAGATTAAAACTTCCATTAAAAGTCATGCTCAACTAAAGAAATTTGAATTTAATTTGAATAGAGTTTGTTTTCAAAATTAGCACTGAGAATAATTTTAGCTAGTGTCTTTTCGCACATATAATGTTATCCTCAATTCCAAATACACCTAAATTTGATGTTTTGGTTTTGCACTGTTTACTCTCTAATTAAAAAACAAATTTCTAAGCTAGATATGCATTCATACAGATATAATGACTGTTACAGGAAATCAGCCAAGGTCTTTTTACAATATCATACTACTGAATTTGGCAACATCCTTGATCAGCACTATGAAAATGTGCAGTTGTTACAAAGAAAAAAAAATGTCAAAATTTCTAGGCTAGATTTCAAAACTAAAATGTATCATTTTGTTAAAAAGGACTTTATTGAAGTATAACTGCTTTACAATGTTGTGTTATTTACTGCTGTATAACAAAGTGAATCAGCTATATGTATACATATATCCCCATATACCCTCCCTCTTGTGCTTCACTCCCACCCTCCCTACACCCTCCATCTATGTGGTCACAAAGTAACCGAGCTGATCTCCCTGTGCTATCTTGAATCTCCCTCCCATCCATCCTATCCCACCCATCTAGGATGTCATAAAGCACCGAGCTGATCTCCCTGTGCGATGCAGCTGCTTCCCACTAGCTACCTATTTTACATTTGGTAGCGTATATATGTCAATGCTACTCTCTCACTTCGTCCCAGCTTACCCTTCCCCGTCCCTGTGTCCTCAAGTCTATTATCTACGATTGCATCTTTATTCCTGTCCTGCCCCTAGGTCCCTCAGAACAATTTTTGTTTGTTTTTAGATTCCATATATATGTGTTAGCATAGGGTATTTGTTTTTCTCTTTCTGACTTACTTCACTCTGTATGACAGACTCTAGGTCCATCCACCTCACTACAAATAACTCATTTTGCTTCTTTTTAGGGCTGAGTAATGTTCCATTGAATATATGTGCCACATCTTCTTTATCCATTAATCTGTCGATGGACACTTAGGTTGCTTCCATGTCCTGGCTATTGTAAATAGAGCTGCAATGAACATTGCGGTACATGACTCTTTGAATTATGGTTTTCTCATGGTATATGCCCAGTAGTTGGATTGCTGGGTCATATTGTACTTCTTTTTTTTAGATGTTTAAGGAACCTCCATACTGTTCTCCATAGTGGCTGTATCAAATTACATTCCCACCAACAGTGCAAGAGGGTTACCTTTTCTCCACACCCTCTCCAGCATTTATTGTTTGTAGATTTTTTTGATGATGGCCATTCTGACTGGTGGGAGGTGATACCTCATGGTGGTTTTGAATTACATTTCTCTAATGATTAGTGATATTGAGCATCCTTTCAAGTGTTTGTTGGCAATCTGTATATCTTCCTTCGAGAAATGTCTATTTAATTATTCTGCCCATTTTTGGATTGGGGTGATAGGGTTTTTTTTGTTATTGAGATGCATGAGCTGCTTATATATTTTGGAGATTAATCCTTTGTCAGTTGCTTCGTTTATAATTTTTTTTCCCATTCTGAGGGTTGTCTTTTCATCTTGTTTATGGTTTCCTTTGCTGTGCAAAAGCTTTTAAGTTTCATTATATCCCATTTCTTTATTTTTGTTTTTATTTCAATTTCTTTAGGTGTGTCAAAAAGGATCTTGCTGTGATTTATGTCACAGAGTGTTCTTATTTTTTTCACGGAGAGTTTTATAGTGTCTGGCCTTACATTTAGGCCTTTAATCCATTCTGAGTTTCTTTTTGTGTATGGTGTTAGGAAATGTTCTAATTTCATTGTTTTACATGTAGCTGCCCAGTTTTCCCAGCACCACCTATTGAAGAAGATGTCTTTTCTCCAGTGTATTTTCTTGCATCTTTTATCAAAGATAAGATGACCATATGTGTGTGGGTTTATCTCTGGGTTTTCTATCCTGTTCCTTTGATCTATATTTCTGCTTTTGTGCCAGTACTGTACTGTCTTGATTACTGTAGCTTTGTAGTATAGTCTGGAATCAGGGAGCCTGATTCCTCCAGCTTCGTTTTTCTTTCCAAGATTGCTTTGGCTCTTCGGGGTGTTTTGTATTTCCATACACACTGTGAATTTTTTGATCTACTGCTGTGAAAAATGCCATTGGTAGTTTGACAGTTATTGAATCTGTAGATGGCTTTGGGTAGTATAGTCATTTTCACAATGTTGATACTTCCAATCCAAGAACATGGTATAACTCTCCATCTCTTTGTATCATCTTTAATTTCTTTCATCATTGTCTTAGAGTTTTCTGCATACACATCTTTTTCTCGTTAGGTAGGTTTATTCCTAGATCTATTATTCTTTTTGTTGCAATGGGAAATGGGAGTACTTCCTGAATTTCTCTTTCAGATTTTTCATCATTAGAGTATAGGAATGCAAGGGATTTCTGTGCATTAATTTTGTATGCAAGTTTTCTGGTAGCAACTTTAGGTTTCTTTATGTACAGTATCATGTCATCTGCAAACAGTGACAGTTTTAATTCTTTTCCAAATTGGATTCCTTTTTATTTCTTTTTCTTCTCTGATTTCTGTGGCTGAAACTTCCAAAACTATGTTGAATACTAGTGGTAAGAGTGGACAAGCTTGTCTTGTTCCTGATCTTAGAGGAAATGGTTTCAGTTTTTCACCTTAGAGATTGATGTTGGCTGTGGGTTTAACATATGTGGACTTTACTATGTTGAGGTAGGTTCCATCAACGCCTACTTTCTGGAGAGTTTTTAACATAAATCACTGTTGACTTATGTCAAATTTTTTCTGCATCTATTGAAATGATCATATGGTTCTTATCCTTCATTTTGTTAATATGGTGTATCACATTGATTGATTTGCATATATTGAAGAATCTTTGCATTCCTGGGATAAACCCCACTTGATCATCGTGTATGATCATTTTAATGTGCTGTTGGAGTCTGTTTGGTAGTATTTTGTTGAGGATTTTTGCATCCATGTTCATCAGTGATAATGGCCTGCAGTTTTCATTTTTTGTGACATTTTTGTCTAGTTTTGATATCAGAGTGATGGTGGACTTGTACAATGATTTTGGGAGCGTTCCTTACTCTGCTATATTTTGCAAGAGTTTGGGAAGGCTCAGTCTTAGCTCTTCTCTAAATGTTTGATATAATTCACCCGTGAAGTCATCTGGTCTTGAGCTTTTGTTTGCTGGAAGATTTTTAATCACAGTTTCAATTTCATTAATTGTGATTGGTCTGCTCATGCTTTCTAATTCTTCTTGGTTCAGTCTTGGAAGGTTATAGCTTTCTAAGCATTTGTCCATTTCTTCCAGGGTGTCTATTTTATAGACATAGAGCTGCTTGAAGTAATCTCTCATGATCTATTATATTTCTGCAGTGTCAGTTGTTACTTCTCCTTTTTCATTACAAATTCTGTTGATTTCAGTCTTCTCCCGTTTTTTCTTGCTAAGTCTGGCTCATGGTTTATCAATTTTGTTTATGTTCTCAAAGAACCATCTTTTAATTTTATTGATCTTTGCTATTGTTTCCTTCATTTGTTTTTCATTTATTTCTGATCTGATTTTTCTGATTTCTTTCATTTCTTTTTCATTTATTTCTGATCTGATCTTTATGATTTCTTTCCTTCTGTAACTTTTTTTTTTTTTTTTTTGGCTTTCTCTAATTGCTTTAGGTGTAAGGCTAGTTTGTTTATTTCAGATTTTTCTTTTTTCTTGAGGTAGGAGTGTATTGCTATAAATTTCCCTCTTAGAACTGCTTTGCTGCATCCCATAAGTTTTGGGTCATCGTGTTTTCATTGTCATTTGTTTCTTGGTATATTTTGATTTTGTCTTTGATTTCTAAAGTGATCTCTTGGTTATTTGGTAGGGTATTGTTTAGCCTCCATGTGTTTTTACTTTTTACACTTCTTTTCCTTAATTGATATCTAGTCTCATAGCGTTGTGGTGAGAAAAAAAAAACTTGATAAGATTTCAATTTTCTTAATTTTACCAAGACTTGTTTTGTGACCCAAGCTGTGACCTGTCCTGGAGAATGTTCCATGAGCACTTGAGAAGGAAGTGTATTCTGTTGTTTTTAGATGGAATGTGCTATAAATGTAAATTAAGTCCGTCTTGCTTAATGTGTCATTTAAAGTTTGTGTTTCCTTATTTATTTTCATTTTGGATGATCTGCCCATTGGTTAAACTGGGGTGTTAAAGTCCCCTACTAGTATTGGTACTGTCGATATTCCCTTTTATGGTTGTTAGCATTTGCCTTATGTATTCAGGTGCTGCTGTGTTGGGTGCCTAAATATTTACAATTGTTATATGTTTTTCTTGGATTGATCTATTGATCATTCTGTAGTGTCCTTCTCTGTCTCTTGTATAGTCTTTATTTTAAAGTCTATTTTGCCTGATATGAGAATAGTTACTCCAGCTTTCTTTTGATTTCCATTTGCATGGAATATCTTTTTCCATCCCCTCACATTCAGTCTGTATGTGTCCCTGGCTCTGAAGTGGGTCTCTTGTAGACAGAATATATACAGGTCTTGTTTTTGTATCCATTCAGCCAGTCTGTGTCTTTTGGTTGGAGCATTTAATCCATTTACATTTAAGGTAATTATTGCTATGTATGTTCTTATTACCATTTTCTTAATTGTTTTGGGTTTGTTTTTGTAGGTCTTTTACTTCTCTTGTGTTTCCTGCCCAGAGCAGTTCCTTTAGCATTTGTTGTAAAGCTGGTTTGGTGGTGCTGAATTCTCTTAACTTTTGCTTGTCTGTAAAGGTTTTAATTTCTCCATCAAATCTGAGTGAGATCCTTGCTGGGTAGAGTAATCTTTGTTGTAGCTTTTTCCTTTTCATCATTTTAAATATGTCCTGCCACTCCCTTCTGTCTTGCAGAGTTTCTGCTGTAAGATCAGCTCTTAACCTCATGGTTATTCCCTTGTCTGTTATTTGTTGCTTTTCCCTTGCTGCTTTTAATATTTTTTCTTTGTATTTAATTTTTCATAGTTTGATTATTATGTGTCTTGGAGTGTTTCTCCTTGGATTTATCCTGTATGTGACTCTCTGTGCTTCGTGGACTTGATTGACTATTTCCTTTCCCATATTAGGGAAATTTTCAACTATAATCTCTTCAAATATTTTCTCAGTCCCTTCTTTTTTCTCTTCTTCTTCTGGGACCGCTCTAATTCGAATGTTTGTGCATTTAATATTTTCCCAGAGGTCTCTGAGACTGTGCTCAATTCTTATCATTCTTTTTTCTTTATTCTGCCCTGATATAGTTATTTCCTCTATTTTATCTTCCAGATCACTTATCCACTCTTCTGCCTCAGTTATGCTGCTGTTAATAATTGTAGATAATTTTTAATTTCATTTATTGTGTTGTTCATCATTGTTTATTTGCTCTTTAGTTCTTCTAGGTCCTTGTTAAATGTTTCTTGTATTTTCTCCTTTCTAGTTCCAAGAATTTGCATCATCCTTAGTATCACTATTCTGAATTTTTTTCAGGTAGACTGCCTATTTTCTCTTCATTTTTTGGTCTGGTGGGTTTTTACCTTGCTCCTTCATCTGCTGTGTGTTTCTCTGGCTTCTCATTTTGCTTAACTTACTGTGTTTGTGGTCGTCTCCTTTTTGCAGGCTGCAGGTTTGTATTTCCCATTGTTTTTGGTGTCTGCCACCAGTAGGTAAGGTTGGTTAAGTGGATTGTGTAGGCTTCCTGGTGGAGAGGACTAGTGTCTTTGTTCTGCTGGTTGAAGCTGGATCTTGTCTTTCTGGTGGACCAGACAGCATCCTGTGTTGTGTTTTGGTGTGCCTGTGACCTTATTATGATTTTAGGCAGCCTCTCTGATAATGGGTGTGGCTGTGTTCCTGTCTTGCTAGTTCTTTGTCATGGGACGTCCAGCACTGAAGCTTGCTAGCCGTTGGGTGGAGCTGGGTCTTAGTGTTGAGACAGAGATCTCTATTAGAGCTCTTGCTGATTGATATTATGTGGGCCCAGGAGGTCCAATGTACTGAACTCAGATTTCCCACCTCAGAGGCTCAGGCCTGACACCCGACTGGATCACTAAGACCCTGTCAGTCACATGGCCGGGTATGTCAGTATTTTCTTGCCTTTTGGGAGGTTTGAAGTCTTCTGCCAGCATTCAGTAGGTGTTCTTTAGTGGTTGTTCCACGTGTAAACGTATTTTTTATGTATTTTTGGGAAGGAAAGTGATCTCCACATCTTAGTCCTCCACCATCTTGAAGGTCTCCCTAAAATGTATTTTTTATCCTGTATTATGCTCTGCTTTTACTCTTTAATAAAGTGTCAAGCTGAAACTTGAGATTTCACTGTTTCAACTTGCATTTTTGTGATAACTAGAAAATTTGAACTGTCTTTTTTAATTAGTTAATTAATACTGCCTGTCCTCTAGAAAATTATAAAAACATGACTTTAAGGCATCTCACTTCCTAATTCTGCATTCTATGTTTCCTTTTCCACCCCTGCCTTAAAGACCTTGTTGTCCCTCATCTATCTGGGCAATCCTAGATTCCATTTTTTTTAATCAGAGAAAATACCATGATCCAATTAATAATTTCAATTGTCATTCTGAATGAATAAATAAGCACCTCAGATTTTTTCAATATTTTTCTATGTTAGCTTGAAATCATTCCTCAGTTTCTAATCACCATAGGATGTACATGAAAACACACATCCATATTTTCATCTTACAAGGCTGATATGTATCTAATGCTTGCTATATGCTAGGTACTGCTCTAAATATATTAACATATGTTATATATATTAATTCAGGTAATCCTCCCAACAACCTTATGAGGTAGATACTATTATTATCCCCTTTTTAAAAATGGGAAACTGCAGCATGAGAGGTTAAAGTAACTAGTCCAAAAGCACACATTTAATAATCAATGGCACTAGGATCTGACCAAGACAGGCTTGTTCAGAAATATAGAAATAGATCACAAGAATCAATGACAAGATAATAAGGTAAAATTTTATGGATTTACAAACATAGGTAGAGAGATAAGATTTTGATGTATTTCTCCACTTCAGGAATTCTTGTTCTTTCTTTTTGTTTTATCAGTCCTTCCACAAAGGACAAATATGCTAAACCTTCTGAGTGCAAATAAGTTATTGCCCAGCTTTAAGTTAAATGACTTTCCTGAAACTTTCCAAACTGGAATTTTACCAGAATAAACTATAGAGTCAGAAAGATGAAAATATGAGTAAGAAATATCTTCACACACTGCAAGTATTGCTTCTCTGGTGCTGGAAGAAAGAGCATGGAGAGAGAGACACACACACAAAGAGAGAGAGAGAGAGAGAGAGAGAGAGAGAGAGAGGGCAAGATAATAAGGCAGGGTTACAGCTGTGTATTTCCTGGATTCCCTTTCAAGATTTAAAGAGAGAGAAATTCAACAACAACCTCCTAGCAGTGTCCATAAAGACATACAGATAGCTTTGGGGAAATTTAATAATATCAGGGTGTGTTTCTTGCTCTCTGCTCATAACATGGGTATTCTGTAAGCCTTTGTTTGACACAGTTTGTATCCAATATGGCACAGATACAGTAGGTTACCTGGAGTTGAGATAAGGGTTTGGGTTCATAGACTTACAGGCAGGCCTTACACTTAAACTTGGTGCAAAGAAATCAGCTAAGAATTCTTTGGTCCTAAAAGGACACCAAAATGACCCCAAGGGTGGACAAAATAGCCCATACTTTGGCCCATAGCAGGGTAGAATCAGGTGGGCTTAGGTTATTCAAAGAAAATACAGGAATACAGAGAAACACAGGTAAACTAAAGGCAATACAGTGAGTACAGATAACATCAAATGTTTCTTCTCTAAAACAATGAGAGTATATATACTTTCTCCTTTTCCCAGATGCCATGCTAGGAAGAAACCAATGCAGAGCATGTCCATTGAGAGGGGTAAAAAACCCCCCAAAACTGAATTTTATTTGAAAACAGCTAAGGTTTGTTCTAGATAAAACAGTCAACAATATTTGAATCTTGCTGAAAAAAGGTCTAAATCAAATTGAGTACAGTATGAGGTAATGGACTAAAATAAGATGTCTGCTCTAGGAAAATTGAGGCTTGACAGAGTTTTTGTCTTCAGTTACATCAAATAAATAAATTGTTATTCATTTCTACTCATCAGAGTTTAGAACATTTAAATTTAAATCTAGCCCCTATATTAAATTTGTAACTTTAAGCATGCAGTATAAAAACCATACATGGTCAAAAGCCATGCTGCTTTGGGGACATTTTTCTTCATAATTTAGAGTGACTGATGTTTCTTGAAATAAGAATGCAGTACAGTTGGACTTAAAATGTCCTTTTTTACCTTGGTTAATATTCTTGTAGCAAGTCTTTATTGCTCCAGACCTTTGAACTAAGTTCAGTGTGGGAGGAGACATTTCTATGGAAATATTTGTTCAATGATACCTTGTTTTTTATTTCAAAAACAATCATCTGAATTAGTGCAGATCAAAGCAAGCTTCTCATTTTTGGCCATTCACTCAATGAAATATGATCATATGTTAACACTGTCCACTATTATTTTGTAGTCAGAAATACAAGTTTTGTCCACGACCATGGAGTGACAAATCAAACTTTTGTAAATCAGAGATACCCTGTACACCTAATTAGATGTGAAAAATGGGGGAGAGAGAGCAGTCATAAATGGCTCTGGAGTTTGAGGCCTACAGATCTGAGGAAATAAATGTGGCATTAACAAAAATGAGAAAGATGGGGAAGGAAGTTCTATAGCTTCTCTATAACAAACAGGAAAGTGTCAAGATTAGTGGGAACAATAAAGAATTTTTCCCTTAAAGGAAGCATATATGCCTCTAAGGCTCATGAGGTAGTCATTTCTAGACTCTTATGCTAACAGCTCTCCATTGAGCTCATATATTATCACACCTTCCTCTCAGCAGACCTGCACTCTACAACAGATGTATAGCTATAACTAAAATTTTGGAATGGACTGACCTCTAGCTGTTATTTAAGTGATACCTTCCATTTTTCTTTCCTTTGGACAGTGTCAAATTAAAGCTGTCTGAGAGACTGTAAAAACTGCCAGATGTTAATATATGTTCTTTTGTGGTGTCTCAGGAAGAAATTGTTTCTCAAAGAAAATTACAATATTTTCTGTGAAATTGTTTTTTAAAAAGTTGCCTAAATGTATTGTATTTCCCCATATTTTCCTAGGTACGGAAAGCAGGATAATCCTTTGGTTACATGATTTTTATTAACTAGGTACTGGTGGATTAGAGTCTTCAGTGTATCTGTGAGATAGACCATATTGATGAAGCGGTTGTTGAGGACAGTGAAGGACCACATGGTGCTTGTGCTGTTGCTTCTTCTCATATTATCTTCATGCCTAATTCCATGAAAGTTATTGTCTAGCTCACAAATGTCATTTTTAGACAGTTCTCCAAGAAAAGTAGAGAGTTTATCAATAGATGAAATACTTTCCCTTTCCCTGTCACCTTCTCTAAGATAATTTTAGAGGTTTTATAGCTAATTTACTGTACTTCTTAAAATCTCAGACACAGTGTTATGCCTAGGCATACAATAGGCATTCATTCAATGTAACTTGCCGAATGCAATTTGTGTACTTCCACGGGAAGAAAGTCAAATTTGGAGATAGGAAAGGAAGTAATAGTAGAAGCAGGGTAAAGGTTGAAAAGAATAGCAGTTGTGTCAGTTGAGTCTTCTGGGAAGAAGATGCTGAAGGAGAAGTAGAAGTAGAAGAGAATTAGTGAGGGAGTAATGCCTGTGAATATGAAAGTAGGATGAAGCAGTCTTTGGTAGTGAAAGATTTCAGACTACAGTGCAGATCTGACACCTGTGAAGTGAAAGAGAGGAGGACATAAGACTGAGAAGGGAGAGCCTCAGATCATATAATGCAGAACTGCTGAAGTCTTGCCCAAACCAGGAGGAAGCTCCAGAGAAAAGATTTCCTGTTTCCCACATTGGTCAGAAATGGCCATCCTCATTAACAACTCCACTGCTCTTAGTACTGGCTGAGGTCTGACCAGAAAAAGTGAAACCTCTTGTTTACCTTGTCCAATCAGAATGATGTAATCAATATAACAGATAATTATGATGTTCTTCAGGATAAAGGGATGTCACAAATATCTTCAGACTATACTAAGACAAAGGATGGGAAAGTTACCAAAGGCCTGAGACGAAACTGTAAAGGTATATTTTTATCTGTTCCATGTGATTGTGAATTGTTTCTGTTCTCTTTTCTGACTGGAACAGAAAAAAGCACATTTCCTAAATCAATAGCTTCATACCATGAACTTGAGGCTCTACTAATCTGCTCTAGCAAAGATACCACATATGGCATGGCAGGTATTATTTGGGATTACTATTTGCTTGAGCTTGTGGTGATCTATAAGTTATTCTGTAAGGACCAGATTGGTGAATTGAGACATGACAGTAACCACCACCCAGGCATTCTACAGATCCCTGAGGAAGGCAACACTCTTGTCCATCTTTGTGTAATGCATTATTATTTTTTATTCATTATCTTGACCAGAGTTCAGTCTCAGAGATATATATTTGGCCTTCTCTACTATGAGAACTTTTCCTGGACAAACCAACAAACCAATGTGTAGATCATTCCAAGTGCCAATTTGTCAAACTCAGTCATACATTCAAGGACTGGAAAAATGACCACTGGGTGGGCCAATAGACCCTATAACCGAGGGGGTCTTTGTGATTTGAACTTTAGCCAGAAATCCATTTATTATCTGGTTTCCATATGTTCCCATTCTAACAAGGAGCCATGTAAAATGTCAGGTCTCTGGATATACATGTCAACTCAGACCCATAATGGTCCTTGAAATATCAGGACTCAGTGTACAGTAGTCTGAGTAAATGTCTCTATATTCTTTTGTAGAAGATCTGGGAGAATGGCTACAGTATAGACTTGGCATAATATTTTCGGGTCTTTCCACCTGGGGACCGGGCAGTCTCTTTAGTCAGTTGGTTCCAGGTCTGAAAAAGGGCTTAGGTTCTGAAATTGGTCAGGGATCAGTACATTTTATTAGGATGATTGCCCTCAGCCTCTTGCTCATTCTGTCTTGCCTTCTTTGGATTATCTATATTAAGTGATCCCTGTTACATCTAGAGAAGCCATGTTCTTTTAATCACTTCCACAGCTCTCTGTGGTTCTGCTGGTCATTACAATAATTTTGTCCTCTTGCCTTTTCATGGCTAAGCACCAACACCACATCTCCCTAACTTGGGCATGGGAGATGGAGAGTTATCATTTCCATGGATGTTAATGAGCCCAAATCTGTGACTGCCTCTCCTACCCTGAGCCCTGGTCTGCAGAGAAGAGCCATCATTGAAGTGCCTAGTGAAGCTGGTGACCCTCTCACCAGCACATTTCTGGTAGTTTCGGTGAGTGGTGTGTCCTCCGGGATATAATCCTATGCTGGGTCATCTGGCCTCACATAATATATCTGTTCCAACATGTCGACTTTCCTGAACCTCCTTAATTCTTCCTTTACCACTTGCTAGGGCAATTCAGATATTTCCACTTCCCTGAGCATGAGTCATCACTTTCTCTAATCTAGCGATTATTTTAGCAGTGAGTTTTCCCTGTCTGCTGGAGGCCTTGTCAGGTATCAATTCCTTTATCTTGAGAGAGACCCTCAAAGTCAATCCATTCTTTTTTATCTAGTTTTATAATCTGGCCCCATTGATCAAGCACAACAAAAATCCAAACTCATAAATACTCCATGGCCATGGTTTCAGTGGAGTTATGTTGAGTGTTGTTCTTAGTTCTTGACCTGGCAGCCAAGAGAAGAGGTAAGGGCAGCTCCTAAAGAGACCCTGTTTCTTTGCAGTAAGAAGAGTGTTACATTGCTTTCCCATATGGCAGAAGTGCTAATTCTTAATAGGAAGGTGTGGACCACCTTTTTGGTGCCAAGGGATTAGAAGTTTCTGAGGAGTCAAAATCATCTGGGTTACCCACCCAGATTCCCCTGTACCATGTGTCATAGTCCCAGGTTTTCCCAACAAGGTCCCAGATCTTAATACAGTGGTCCTGCTTTAGTCATGCATTCAGTCATCATTTTAGCTTGGCTACTCTAACTACTAAAACCTGAGTTTGGTTTTTAGCTTTTCTGTCTTCCCCCTAGTGAGATAACAGTGACTTTGTGAGCTACCAAAAAGGCTTTTTTGGTCTTTACACTTAATTTTTAATTGTTTATTAACTGCCCTTTGTAGAGCATCAATGCAACTTAGTAAAAACCAACAAATTCTGTTGTATTTTTACACATTATTTACCCAAATCCTCCACTTTTCAAAAGCCAGAATCATTACATAGGTGAAGACAATTTTGTTCATAGGAACATTCTCCTAATTTATCATCGGTGAATGTTTTAGAAATTGTGTCACAACCTTGTATCAGGGACTCTCTGTGCCCAGCATACCACCTAGAATAGGGTATTGATTACCAAATATCATTTTACCATCTGCATTCTTAGCCCACTATTGTCACCAAAATTGTCTGTTGAGTACCGTGGGTTGCAGCTGCTGACTTATTTAGAATTGCAAGACGTTTACTGGGAGTAGTGGTGGTGGTAATGCCTATATGTGATAAAATGGGGAGAAAGCAAGGTAAGTAAGAAAAATCTTAAGATTACACACAGATCCAATATGCACTGAGAGAAAGGCAGAAGGAAGGAAATTGGGTATAGAGACTTTCTGACTCTGGTACGAGATCTTGGCTAAACCCGCAGACATACTTGGAGCAATTATTGTCTCTTAGGGGAGCATTTAATTATGCAGAAATAGCTAGGCTTTAGTACTACTTCCATGCTCAGTTATTGGTCGGGGGCTGCCTAGGAAGAGTGGAAACGGCTCATAAAGCTGAGGCACATCCTAAAGGCACTAACAGCCAGAGGTTGTCAGGAAATGGCACTCTTTGTAGCTGAACTGCAACTTCTTTCTTGAAAGATTTAAACAGTGTACCTCTATGGCTACAGCAACAATAAAGGGTGGAAGAGGAAAGAGGTTCATGGGATAGTTGAGTGAGGGAGAAATATCAGAAGAAAAGTATCAAAGGAGAAATGGAAGATGGATATCAAATGAAACATATAATGATGATAATAAAGAGCCATGAAAGTAATAAGAATGATATTGAATCATATAACAGCTATTTTCCATGTACACGTTACCTTTGAACAACACAGATTTGAACTATGCCAGTCCACATATATGCATATTTTTTTCAATAAATTTGAACTAAAGTACTACCAGATCCATGGTTGGGTCAATCTGCGGATTCAGACTTATAGATAATGAGGGCCGACTGCTAAGTTACACGTGGATTTTTTGACTGGGGTGGGAGTTGACACCCCTAACCCCCGTGTTGTTCAAGGGTCAACTGTAATTTGCATTTTCTTATTTAATACAATAATCATATGAGGTAAGTATTTTTTTTACAAATGCTGAGATATAGAGATTAAATAACCAAGGTCACAAAATTCTGAAGTGGTTGAACAGTCTAACTCCATATCTCATATCCTAACCACTATGCAATACTGCCAATTTATATTTAATGTATTAAAATCAATTTTGCTTTTTCCTTCTTGTAAATTTGTCTTCAATCATATGTATATGCATGTATTTTATATATCATATATATTATATAAAAGCACATACATGCATATTGAATTACTAAACTACAGACATCAACATATAAAAATATCATTTAATTTGCAAATTTTAGAAAATGTAACATTTTTCTACATAAAGAATAGTCATATTAGGGTCATAAGTTTTTATATAAACTGTAATAAGCCTATTGAAATAGTCATATTTATTTATGAAAGTAGTATACATTTAACAGATATTGCTTGAACTTTAGAAATAGTGTTCTATCTCTTTCAATTATTACTGAAATTGTCCAGGATTCTTCTAGATATTCTCTGAAAATAGTGGTTCTACAGAAATGTTTTATCTACACTATAACCTTCTATTAAAATCCTTCACAAATGCAAAAGTAGTTCTTCACAAATAACTATCAAAAACTTTCAATTTCCTTTTTGGGGATCATAGAATCAGTATGGAATGTAAAAGCTATATTTCTGAATATTTTCACTTCACCACAATGTTTAAATCTTAAAGATGTACTGCTAAGCACAAATTTTAACATCTTTTCAAAATATTTTGAAATGAATCAAAAACACAAACACAGCTGCTTACATGCCATAAAAATGTGTATAAACCTGAGTTATATAAATACCATTATCTAATCCAAAATTGCCACCTCCTCTCACCATCTGTGAGTTCCTTTACAGTAGGGCACCAAGAAAAGGGTGTTAACTTGGAGTATTAATTCTTACTTTGTTTATATATAACAAGCTATTTTAAAGACATAGAAAAATAGAGCTTAAAGAGAAGACAAAGTAGCTGTAAGCATTCAAAACAACTTTTCATCAACTGCTCTTGGAGGGTATCCCATAGTATATCAGTAACACAGATTTACTTTGAAATATGTAGAACATAAGTTTATAAAAATATGCTTTACTTTTCTTATATCAAGTTTATGTCTCTTTTGATATCCATTATATAACTGAAAGTACACTTGAAAGGCATTTTTAAAACATAAAGAAAATATTAATTCTGTCTTCTTTCAACTAGTTGAGGGACAGTTACTTTAGTCCACCTCCTCACAAATCAACTTACCCTATGGAAATTGGAACAAGAGTATTACGCCTGAGATTTTCCAATGACTGTTGCCTCTAAAGAGACAGATAGCTTCTTCTTCTTTTTTTAAAATAAATTTATTTATTTATTTTTGGCTGCATTGGGTCTTCGTTGCTGCACACGGGCTTTATCTAGTTGTGGCAAGCAGGGGCTACTCTTCATTGCAGTGCATAGGCTTCTCATTGCGGTGGCTTCTCTTGTTGTGAGCACGGGCTCTAGGCGCACGGGCTTCAGTAGTTGTGGCATGCGGTCTCAGTAGTTGTGGCTCTCAGGCTTAGTAGTTGTGGCGCCTGGGCTTAGTTGCTCCGTGGCATGTGGGATCTTCCCAGTCCAAGGCTCGAACCCGTGTCCCCTGCATTGACAGGCGGATTCTTAACCACTGCACCACCAGGGAAGCCCGAGACAGATAGCTTCTTGATAATTAAATCTAATTGCTTATTTATTTAAGAGACTTAAAAATTGGCATATAAAGAATTATATATGGCCCAGGAGCCCTTATATAGACCTCAGGAAAAGAGGCAAGGTAACTAGGCTGGTGTTATCCCTGATGACAATATTAAGAATTTAGCACCTATTGTCTTAGATTCTGTTAAATTCAAGCAATTATGTTAACTATATAGGCCCTCAGCATTTGAGTTTTAAATTCCCGTTTTAATTTAACAAGGAAAAATAGCAGAGGAAATAGAGCTGGGACAGCCAGAATTAATAAAGAAGACAAATTATTTTCCTAGTAGCAATAGAAATATTAAACTATAATTTGGAGGGCCAAAGGTTGATAAATGCAATTTTTTGTGTTATAGCAAATTAATTTGTTTCATATTTTATAGTGAATGCTTTCCCGTATGTGCTGTATTTACTGGTAATGTTACAACTACGGCATAACTTATTACTAGTCCTAAATTTAGGAAAAAAAAATTGGGCTAAAAGAGACTTGGGACAAAATTCTATTATGTGATACATTTGGATGAACATGTTTG
The DNA here is from genome assembly GCF_002837175.3 of Physeter macrocephalus. Taxonomy (NCBI): domain Eukaryota; kingdom Metazoa; phylum Chordata; class Mammalia; order Artiodactyla; family Physeteridae; genus Physeter; species Physeter macrocephalus. The sequence goes on along the minus strand of NC_041234.1, from coordinate 67,350,801 downwards.
ATTCATATATATATTACTGTCTAGAACAGAGTCAGTAAATACACAATTCATATTACTCCCTATTTTATACCAATGACCGGTATTACCAATCAATCATGATCCTTTTCCTCACTGAAGTCAAACGTGCTTTTTAAATCTTTTCCAATAAAGAACTCTAGGGAGCTATTGCCAGTAATTTGGTGCTTGCGTATAGGTTGAAAACTACTTTTCACCCCTTTATGTAGTGTTTTATTTTAATTTAATTTCAGAATGAGTTCATATTAAATGACCTAACCAAATTGGGTGTATGCAATTAGTAAATAAAGGAGTCACAGATGTATTTGCTGAATAAAATATGTGTATCTCCTGGACCATGTACATTATTTCCACTTAGATTATTTACATGTATATTTGAACATAGAAAACAATTTTCATTCCACTAAACTTCCCTGGGCTTCAATAAGTTTCTTTCATATAAAAGTTGTTCAGGATTTGAAAGGCAGTATATTCCTGGAAACTGACTCTTAAACAGATTGTCATGAGGCAAAATATTGGCTCTGTGTATGTTGTTGTTCAGGCATCAAGATAAATGTGCCAAAGTGTGAGTAAGTTGGGCAAGAAGTGTGAGTATAGAACATAACAGGAAGCACTTAATGTCAGGCTTGCCAGCTCATAGGTAGATTTGGGAATTTTGTCTTTTATTTCTCTCCATTTTCTTTTTTTTTGGTAAAGCATTATAGATCATATGAAATACCTCCTCTCTCTCTCTCTCTCTCTCTCTCTCTTTCTCTCTCTATCTCTCCCCCATCTCTCTCCCTCTCCCTCTCCTTTTCTCTCTGCAAATCCATTGAAAGTAGAAATTCTCTTCAGTGAAAGGAAATACCTGAAACCTAGAAAAAAGTTTAAAATTGAGACAAGGTACATCTTTATTTTTTTTAACATGGGGTGAAGTGATAAATTAGGAGATTCGGATTAACATATACACACTATTATATATAAAATAGATAAGTAACAAGGACCTACTGTATAGCACAAGGAACTCTACTCAATATTCTGTAATAACCTATATGGAAAAAGAATCTTAAAAATAATGGATATGCATATATATATATATATATATATATATATATATATATATATAGCCGATTCACTTTGCTGTACACCTGAAACTAACACAACATTGTAAATCAACTATACTCCAATAAAAATTTTAAAAAATGAGATAATATACATCTCATATTGTGTTACTGTATACAATTTGAATCTAACAGATTAGAACCCTTCTTGAGATCTAGGGACCATGATTTTATGTTTTGAAAGATTTGCCACTATGTAAAGTTCTCCTGTATTTGGCAACCTTGATTAATCAAACTTCTGCTTCTTTTCAGGAATAGCCACAACAAAGATAGAAGTACAAAATATCCTTTAAAAATGTTAAGCTTGTTAGTATCCAAATAAAACTTAAACAAAACGTTCATAGAAGACACCAAAAATAATGCAAGGGAAAAAATAAAACTATGTTGTCTCATATGATAAGATTTTCTTCTTTAAGGCTGAATAATATTCCATGATGTGCATATATCACATTTTCCTTATCTACTCATCCATTGATGAACACTTAGGTTGTTTCCTTATCTTAGTTATTGTAAATAATGCTGTTTTGAACATAAGGGTGCAGATATCTATTTGAGATACTGTTTTCAATTTTTTGTATCAATTACACCTCTATAAAGTTGCTAAAAAACATAAACTACTAGCACACACACACACACACACACTCACAAAATAAAAGCAGTTTTAGGTTTCTAAGCTTGAATACTGACCAGATATTTATTTCCAAACATGGCTGATCTATTTTCTCAGATATGGGATAATAATATACAATAGGGCCTCTTCTTGTCAGTTGCCTGCTTGGTGGCTATCATTTGTTGAGTTCCAAAACATGAATGCTTATATAAATGCATTGACTTTGCTGTCGACCTCTCAGTTTACTGTAATTCTTGAACTATTTGCTTACTTGTCCAGTCATTCCTAAGACAGTTATTGACATATTTGAGGTATCAGGTCCTCTTTTTCTCCTTCTGCTCAGCAATTCCTCAGTCTCCAATTAATGACTGTTACAGGACACTACAGAGCAAGTAAATCATCCTCTTATTTCCTAATCTCTTTTTTATTTATTTCAAACATTAAAACAAAGCAATTACATTACCTCCTGGTTAGGTAACTTGTCTTAATTACCAGTGGAGAACCTTATTTCAGTTCCCTTATCTAGCACCAGGCTCAGACATTCTTAAATGTTCTTTTACTTCACATAAAGTAACTCTTTTCTTTCCAATCTCCCTGGTTCTGAAAGACATTATAGTCTTACCTTAGGCAGTCAGCATCTATATGAAATCTCTTTATTTTAAGCATAGTGGATTGCAGAAACTGTATTTTAAAGTAGATGGAACACAATGTTCTTTTTTTCTTACTACAACTTTATCAGATTAGCACTATTCTTCCAAATTTCTACCTCAAGTATTTGCTTACTCTTACCCTTTCACTTAGGACACTAAAATGCAGTTACCTTTGAACTGTTTGTAATATAAATCGTTTACTATTTGTATATTTGTTTAATCAATGAGTTGTTCTGTCCTATACAATTTGATCCATGTCAACAATTTATTTTATCTTAGATTAATAAGCAATTAGGGGATAGATTGTAATTCTGTATAGTTTTATTTATATAGTACCTAAAAGACATAATGCTTAATTAGCTATAGAAATGACCTTCCTTATGACAATAATGGTGAATTAGACACCAGATTAAATATGACAAATTTTGTTACTGTTTATCTTAATGGATTTTAAGAGCATGTGTGCCTATGTAGGTATTATATGGGAATATGTGAAATGTTATTGCTGTGTTAGTATCAGGGAAGAATGACACTCAGTATCCTCCAAAATTATCTTCATCCTAAGGGTACCTTGTACTCTAACGCTGTCAGCATTTTAATTTATGATATTATTTGATGGTTAATTGATGGTTCAACTTAACTCTGGAGCTCTGAAACATGGTGGGACACTTTCTCCACTCATTCAGTGCTTAGCACCTTGTTTAGCACATAGTAAGACTCCAAAAATATTTGTTGACTCAGTGAATTTAGTAGGAGATTTATTAAGTCTATTTTAAAATAAAAGATGTAAAATCTCTTAAGATAGAATTTCCCTCACACATAATTTCATACCACTTCTTAATATAGTTGAATTAATTAAATAATTATTTTAATCAATATTTGTTAAATTCCTAGTATTCTCAAAAGCTCTGTGCTGGTCATAGGGAAACTTGGTGGTAAAATTTTAAAAAAATGCTAAATCAATGCACAAAGCCAAATATGCACATAGGAAAATAAAATTTTAATGCTGTTTAAGAGTATTATTTATTTTATATTAATTATTTTGTATAGTTACACAATTTCCACCATTATATATTCAGAATTCCAATTATTATTTAGAAATCAACAACATTTATTACACCAGAAGCTAAGGCTTTATATTTGTTTTCCTTCTCAAAATTCTGGTATATTATATGCACGACGTACTCCAATTTCCTGAGGTGAATGACAAATTATATAAATTTCCAAAATTATAAAAAGTACAAATTGCAGAAGTATAAAAAGATAGAGAGTGAATGTTAAATTTCATCTTCTCTTTCTGCCAATGACTAGTTGGTAGTGGTAAATACTAGCTCCCGACTCAACACAACAAAAAAAGATCCATTAATAAAGTATTTTTTAAGGCTATAAGAACCATAAAACCATGACTACTAGATGAATTGAAATTCTCAAGAGGAAGAGACCCTCCAGGGTGAGCTCAGATTGCCAAATATTTTATTCCTTGGACATATTTTCAGGTTCTAGGCATTGTCTGAGTTTTGGGCTTACCATAGACAAGGGACTAGATCATAAGAAAGAGAAACCAGTGAAACTTTTGAAGATTACAGGACTAACATGCCAAATTCTAATCAAGAGTATCCCCAAATAAAATTAGCAAATGCAAACTATTACCTGTAAAATGGGTAAACAGCAAGGCCTATGGTATAGCACAGGGAACTATATTCAATATCCTGTGATAAACCATAATGGAAAAGAATATGAAAAAGTATATTTATATACTTTTATATTTATATACAGATATATATATGTGTGTATATATATATAGATATATATGTGTGTATATAGATATAGATATAGATATAGATATGTGTGTGTATATATGTGTGTGTATATATATAGCTATATATATCTATATATTTATCTATATAACTGAATCACTTTGCTGTACAGTCGAAATTAACACAACATTGTAAATCAACTACACTTCAATAAAATAAACTTTTAAAAAAGAGTATCCCCAAATAAAAAGTAGGTTTTCCCCACAGGACATTTGCTGAGTAATGGAAAAGTATGGATAGCAGAGGTCCTGGCCTGCAAAGCCTGAATGAAATATTCCCCTGTGGTACACTGTAGGGAAGACTATGTTGTACTAGGACCTACAACAGTCTCAAAAACTTTACTTTCAAGACATTTAAAACCAGAGATAGCCTGAGTCTAGCTAAAGCTGAAAACCAGCTCTAACTCAGCTCACTTCCTGTTTGAATTGAAATTACCGGGTCCTCACTGACTGAAGGGAAATGTTATTAACTTTAGTCTCCACAGCCCTTTTGTACAAGTGTCTGACATACAAAAAATTTTACAAAACATGCAAAGAGGCAGGAAAAGATAACCAAAAACCAAGAAAGAGGACAAACAATAGAAACAGGCTGATAAATGGTTCAGATGTTGAAGTTAGCAAAGAACACTTTAAAGTAACTATTATAAATATGTCAAAGAAAGTAGAAAATAATATAGGCAAGGTCAATGAAGGGACAGAGAATATCAATAAGGCATTGGAATCCATGAAAAAGTATAAAATATATATTATAGACTCCTAAAAAGCATTATCTGAAATTAAAAATGCTGAATACTGGACATAACATAAGCTAGGATTAGTGAACTTAATGGTTAGTCAAAAGAAAATATTCCCATTAACCTAAAAGGTAAAAAAAAAAAAAAGAAAAAGAAAAAAACAGGACAGAGCATAAAAGACATGTGGGAAAAAGTCAAAGAGAAGAAACAATTAGATTTAATTAGTGAACTTTAAACAATATCTCTGGCCTTGAGGATATATAAAGAATTCCTCTAATCCATGCTAAAATTACAAAATCTTCCTTTCCCCCTGCACTCTGCCCAATAGTTGAGAGATCTATCTAAACAGCCACTTCACAAAAGAAGATAAATGAATGGAAAATAAGCACATGAAAATCTATTCAATACCATTAGTTATCTAAAATGCAAATGAAAACAAACATACCTACTGGAATGTCTTGAAGGAAAGAAAGAAAGAAAGAAAGAAAGAAAGAAAGAAAGAAAGAAAGAAAGAAAGAAAGAAAGAAAGAAAGAAAGAAAGAAAGAAAGAAAGAAAGAAAGAAAGAAAGAAAGAAAGAAAGAAAGAAAGAAAGAAAGAAAGAAAGAAAGAAAGAAAAAGAAAGAAAGAAAGAAAGAAAGGGAAAAATTTATTATTCCAAGTTTAGGAGAGACTTTGGAACAAGCAAAACTCTCATGTAAAGGGTTACAATTGCTTTGGAAAACTATTTGGCAATTTCTTTAAAAGTTATGATGCAATATTCCCATTCAGGAGTTTATCTGAGAGAAATTAAAATACAGGGCCACAAAACACCTTGTATAAAAGTGTTCAAGGCATTTTTATTCATAATAGCTAAAAAGTGACAATTATCCAGGTGTCCATCAAGAGCAGAATGAAAAGACAAACTGGTTTATTTAGCAACAAAAGTAAATAAACTATTGATATAGGCAGCAATATGAATGAATCTCAGAAACTTTCTGTTGAGTAAAAGAAGCTTGGCACAAAGAGAACATACTGTATGATTACATTTTTATGAAATTCTACAAAAAACATAACATAGAAATCAAATATGAAGTAGCTTGGGGTGGGGGGATTCCCTGGGAAGAAATTCAAAGGAATTTTCTTAGAGTATGGGAATTCTCTATCTCTTGATAAGAGTATGGGTAACACATATACATTCATTTATCAAAATTAAATGAACTTCATATTTAAAATCTGTACATTTCACTGTCTATGAATTATACCATGGTAAATTTAAAAGATGGAAAGTTATAAAATAAATTACCAGACATATTTTTGAGGAATAAAACAAATTGAATCTAAAATTTATACAGAAATGCAAAGGACTTGCAATAGCTACAATATCCCTAAAGAAGAAAAAATGTGGAGGATTGCACTACAAGATTGCAAGACTTAATATAAAGCTAAAGTAATGAAGACAGTAGCTTATTGCCACAGATTACAGACAAATAAACCAATAAGACAGAATAGAGTCCTGGAGTAGAGCCACATGTATCTAAATACTACACTTTATACTACACTTTTACTACAGAAATGTCATGGCATTCAAAGGGGGATATAGACAGTCATAAAAAATGGTGCTGGGAGTAATCTTTGGGCTGCAGAGAAAAGAGGAGGAACCCAAAAAAATCCCACAATCTACAGTAGCTAAGCAAGCAGACAGTGGAGTTTGGAGAGGCAAAGGTGGCTAGAATTTAAGGGGTGGAGTCCTGTAAGGAGAGACATGTGAGGAGAAAGAGCTCTAGAAATCTGCATAGGTGTCTTTGCTGTATGTCAATCTGTGCAATGTTTAGGACCAAATTCTACAAGGTAAAACCAAAAAAAAAAAAAAAAAAAGAAAGAAAGAAATAGAAATAGGGGAAAAAAAGGAAAAAAATAAAATTCTCAGGAAAGAATAAATACCACAAAATTTTAAGATGAACAATTCCCAAATTCACACAGGACTGAGAACAGTTTAAATTCTCAATATCCAACACAGAGAAACATTTCCAAATACATGAGATCTCTTAGTAGAGATCCCACAAGTGTTACACCTTAGGATTAAAGCAAAACTGAGGCTGGATTAAATTCAGCAGCAGCAGATGTGTGCTACAAAAACTATTAAAGGATGTTCTTCAGGAAGAAGGAAGACGACACCAGATGGAATGTGTATCTATGCTAAAGAATGAAGAGTGATGAAAAGGGTAAATATGTGGGTAAATATAAAAGATAGTGTTTACTTATTGATAAATATTTTAAAATAAAATTTAAAAGCACAAAATTTTAATAATGTATTGTGGAGTTTATAGCATATGTAGGAGAAAATTGTATGACAATAATAGTACAATGTTCAGAAGAGAGCAAATGGAAGTAAACTGTTGAAGAATCAGACATTATATATAAAGTGTAAAATATTACTTGAAAGTTGACTATGATAAGTTAAACACGCATGTTATAAATGCATGAGTGGCCACTAAAATAAAATAAACAGCAGGCAATTAATGGAGATAAAATGAAAAAAACTAAAAATAAATACTCAATTCAAAAGAAAGCAGGAAAAAAAGAAAAAAAATAACAAAGAGCAAACAGAATGAATAGAAAACAGATTTAAAAATGGTTAACTGAAACCTGACCATATCAGTAAGTATATAAAATGTACATGGTATTAATATACCAATAAAAAGCCAGAATAACACATTGTTTTAAAAAGTAGACTTGACTCTACAGTTATATCTCAGTATCTGAAGGGGATTGGTTCCAGGACCCCACCCCATTGATACCAAAATCCATGGATGCTCAAATCCCGTATATTAAATGGCATAGTATTTGCATATAACCTACACACATCTTGTACACTTTAAATCATGTCTAGATTACTTATGATACCTAATAAAATATAAATGCTATGTAAATAGTTGTAAATTCAATGTAAATGCTATGTAAATAGTTGCCAGGGTGTGGTAAATTCAAGTTTTGCTTTTTGGAAACTTTTGGAATTTTAAAAAATATTTTCCATCTTTGGTTAGTTCAATCCATGGATGCAGAACAGACTGTGTGTTGTTTACAAGAAAATCACTTTAAATACAAAGACATAGATTGTTAAAAAATTTTTAAAAATGATGAAAATATATACAAGGCAAATACTAAGCATAAGAATGCTGTAGTGATTATATAAATATAAGAAAAAGTCAACTTCAGAATAAGGAATAATAACAGTGATAAACAGGGACATTTCATAATAATAAAAGGGTCAATTAACCAAGAATTAATTGTAATCTTAATTTTTCTGCACAATACACAGTTTCAAAATACCTGAAATAAAGCCTAACTTAACTGAATGATAAAAAGACAAACCCACTACTATAGTTGGAAATTGTAACTGTAGTCTCTCAGTAAGGCGTAGGAACAATTACATAGAAAAATCAGTAAGAATATAAATAACTTGAATAACATTATCAACCAAGACAAACTAATTGACATTTATAGGACACACCATCCAACAACAAAAACTACATATTCCTTCAAAGCATATGTGGAGTATTCATGAAGTCGGACCATAAACTGGGCCATAAAATGTAGCTCAATATATGTGAAAGGACTGAATCATGCAGAGTATGATCTCTTACTGCTAGAAAAATTAGAAAAACAAACAAACAAACAGAGAGATATCTGAAAGATCATCAAGTATTTGGAGAGTACACAACACATTTCTAAAAACCTTTAGATCAAAGGAAAAATAACAAGGAGAATTATAAAAAACTTTAGACTAAATGGAAATAAAAACTACATATAAAATTGCATGGGTCAACAAAATACTGGCAAGCCAAATTCAGCAGCATATTAAAAGGACCACACATCATGATCAAGCGGGACTTCTTCCTGGAATGCAAGAATGGTTCAACATAATGAAAATTGATCAATGAAATACAGCACATTAACAAAATGATGGGGAAAAAAACACATGATCATATCAATTCAGAAAAAGCAACTGACAAAATTCAATACTGTTTCATAATAAAAATACTCAATAAGCTAGGAATAAATGGAAGCTACCTCAAAATAATAAAATCCACCTATGAAAAATCCACAGGTAACATCACACTTAATGATCAGTGACTGGAACAAGGCAAGGATGCCTGTTGTTGCCCCTTACACAACTTTGTATCCTGCTACTTTGCTGAATTCATTTATTAGTCATAACAGTTTGTGTGTGTGTGTGTGTGTGTGTGTGTGTGTGTGTGTGTGTGTGTGTGTAATCGTTAGTTTTCTACATATAAGATCATACTATCTGCAAGCACAGCTAATATTACTTCTTCTTTTCCAGTGTGGGTGCCCTTTATTTCTTCTTCTTGCCTGATTGTTCTGGCTAGAACTTGCAGCACTATTTTTAATAAAAGTGGCAAACATAATTACTAAAGTTAAGTAATAAGGATTCTAATATTGATTATGTTAGATTATGAATCCTCATTAGTATTACATATGATAATAAAGTTTTTTAAAATTCCTTAATTCAGGGCTTCCCTGGTGGTGCAGTGGTTGAGAATCCGCCTGCCGATGCAGGGGACACGGGTTCGTGCCCCAGTCTGGGAAGATTCCACATGCCGCGGAGTGGCTAGGCCCGTGAGCCATGGCTGCTGAGCCTGCACGTCCGGAGCCTGTGCTCTGCAATGGGAGAGGCCACAACAGTGAGAGGCCCGCATACCGCAAAAAAAAAAAAAAATTCCTTAATTCATATGTATGCATACATATATCCTTCCCCAAACATAGGCTATCTCTGGAAATGTATACACGAAAATTATCAGTAATTATCTCTAGAGAGGGCAAGTCAGGGAAAGGAGAGTCAAGTGGGACAGAGAATAAGTTTAGTTTTCTATTTAATAAGATAAAATATACAAAGTCAGGAACAGAATGACAGTTCATCTCTTCTCTACAGCTTGATGATATTTTACTCATGATACCACCATCCAGATCATAATGTAGAATATTTCCAGTACCCTAGAAATGTTGTTTTTTATACTTTCCAGTCAATAGCCCTCCCTGCAAAGTGGTATCCATTCTTCTAATCTCTATCGTGATAAATTAGTTTTGCTTGTTCTTGAACTTAAAATAAATGGAATCATTCAGTAGGTACACTTTTGTGTGTGACTTTTTTCACTCAACATATTGTCTTTGAAGTAAATCAAGTTGTATATATCAGTAGCTTATTTTATTGTTGTATAATATTCAATTATAAGAATATACTGTAAAATATTTATATTTTATCTTGGGGAAGATGCTTTCATATATTAGAACATTCTTTTACATGGCGTGGTGTATACATGTACTCATTTTTCTTGGGCGTATACCTATTATGTTTCAATGTCTAATTTTCATTGCTATTACATGGGCATTTATTTAAGACATCTGGATATTGGCCTTGTATTCTGTGACTTTGCTAAATTCACTTATTATTTTCATTACCTGTTTTTTAGATATCCTGGGCTTTTTCCATGTATACTACCATTCACACATTAACAAAGTTTTATTTCTTTTTCTCCAATCTGTATCGACTTATGTCTTTTATTGTCTTGTTGCATTGGCTAAGACTTCCAGTACAATATCAAATAGAAATGGTATAAATGGCTATCCATTTTTTGTTGTTTCAGATTGTAAGGGAAAATTATTCAGTCTTTCACAAGTTAGTATAATGTTATACCTAGATTTTATTTTTTATATATGACTTTTAGGTTGATGATATTATCTTATATTCCTAGTTTTCTGGCATGTGTTTGATTTAGTATGAATAGATAATGGATTTTTAAAATGTTTTTTCTGAATGTTTGGAGAATAATAAAGATATTTCTCTTTTATCCTTTTAATATGGCGAACTAAATTGATTGACATTCAAATGTTAACCTTGAATTCTTGATGTAAACCCCACTTTGCTTTGCTGTATTTAATTATTTGTCCAGCTGGACAGCCATGGAATGTCTATGAGGAGTGAATTTGTTTGCAAATACTTCATATTTTTTCTAAGATATGAAAAAAACTGGATTGTGTATGTTTTATTTCCAGTAAATTAGATGTGAATATAGGAAGCAATTACTTCTTTACTTCTATTTGTCTGGTAAGACTTTGTAGAAGAAGGATGGAAGGAATTATGCATGTTTGAGAAGGGAGAAGTGTTGGTGGGTTAAAAACAATAAGAAAAAGCAGTCCTTGAGATGTACCATGAGATTTCTGATTTGGATGTAATTACTCTTTTATCCTAAACTTCTTGAAATTATAATAACAAAGTGTTACAATTGTCTCTAACATTGCTTCATACACCGTGTTAAAACAAAAAGTTTCCAAGGGAGATGTGATGAACCTCTTATTGTTTTACTGTTTCTTCTAATCCCACTTTGCACATACAGCCTATGGTAATGACAGAATGTGCCTCAGATTCTACTTGCTCTGAAGGAAATTAAAGAGAAAGATGAGTAGCTTTCTTCAGAGATATGTTACAAATTAAACATTTACGTAAAAAAGAAATGGTCTCTGTAGAGAGTATTATTCACATGACATAAGGAAGAGAAAATAAAGCCAAATATATCTTGAGGAAACTCTACAGCAGGAAAGAAAAGGTAAATTTCAAAGTATGGACATAACTCAATTAAGCCTCCAAAATTGCTAAACCTTACAGGAGACTTATTGAATTAATATTTGCCCACAACAAGGAGTAAAATAATACTTGCTGAAGAGTATACCTCTTCATAAAACAGTCATTTCACACACCAAGCGGTGGCTAATTTGCTGCACATAAAAAAGTGATAGTAGCACATTAATATTCTGTGTACATTTTGTTAAACCTTTCAATTGTCTTTTATTTGCTGTTTTACTTCTTGTTTTATGGTTAGCAGGGATGGAGCCTCTATGGAAAATTTGTGTGTATAATCTCTAATGTGTCTACTATCTTAAAAACAATTTCTCTATGTGGAAGATAAACAGTTAAGAATTATGTCATTAACTTAGGTATTTGGCATCTTCAATGAGGCTAATGTTCCATTAGGTTTACTGTTCGTTATTTATTATTTTCAGTTCAACTTATTCTATGCTTTTGATTGCATATTCTATAAAGCTCAGAGCTCAGTAGAACTTAGTAAATTTTTATTGAGTAACCTGAAATCTGCAAACAAAGGTGACAATCATGGGGCAAGAACTATGAGGTCCTTTTACATCTTTGTGAGGGAATTTGCTGAAAGTATAGGATAAGAACTGTGGCAGAGACATCCTCTTAGGTTACCTCTTATGCAGCTCTGGTTAATATTTTCCATGAAAAACATAGTAAAGTTTTTTACAAGTGTCTCAATGTTGTCTTCCTGCTTTTTTCTGCCTCAGGAATTTTTCTAAAGCCAAAAGCTTGTGAGCTCAACCTACAAGCAAATACAGCTCAGAAGTGTGTGCGTGCGTGTGTCTGTGTGTAGGGGGTTGTGGGTGTGTACAGTCCAGAGGAATGTGTGTGTGCTTGTCTGTGTGTGTTAACATTCAAGAGGGTAAACTCTCAAGCCAAAAAGGGATGAGAGTGTGGGGTGACAATTATGAGGTGCAAGGTGCATTCTGCATGCTCCCTCAGAGAGTATCCAGCAGGATTAGGCTCTAGTTTGCCACAGTGGTAAGCAACTTAAACATGTTCCTATATATTGAGTTTCCTTTTTTCCCTTTCTCACTTTCCTGCCCCCTCAATTTGGCTTCTCAAATTGCCTCCCTGCAAAACTATCTGCCTCCAAGTCTTATCTCAAGGTCTGCTTTCAAGGGAACCTAAATTAATACAAGAATATAGCAATATAGTCCCTTTTAAGCAATATATTCTTATATAAAATTATATGAATATAGTAATTCATTGAAACGTCATGAAGCTATAACACATTTGACATGAAATCCTTGTAAACTTATCTGCTTCTAAGATTTCAAGTACAAAGCTATTTCTCCAGTTTCAACTAAGTCCTTCCATCCAGAACTTCCTCCTAGAGAGATTTAAAGCAACTCATTTTAACAGTGCATCCCTTTCATACCACGCACTCATGCACAAACACACAACGTGTTCCTCAACTTATATTTCCCAACTTGGGAAAGTTGAAAAAAGGTAGTGCTGATGTGAGTGTGAATATAATGCTTATGTACGTACACAATGAGTGGTAGCATAAATAAGTACAGATATTGTTGGGGAATTTTGTTAAAATGTAAAAAAAAATCAAATATGTATCCATCTCAATTAAAAATTCCATCATAAGGATCTATCTGTTGAAGAGAAATATTCATACATGAACCCAAAACACCAAACACAAATCCATTTATTGTAGTACATTTTTAACACTGAAAAGATGGGGGGAAAACTCATAAATGTCTATCCATAGAAAAATGGTTAAAAATGTTACATATTACATATTTTTTTAAAAAATGAGGTAGAATTGCATGTACTGAAACAGAAAGATCTCCAAGTGTTGGTGTTATGTAAAAAAGAAATAAAAATAAAAAGCCAGTTGCCATACAAATATGGATCACATGATAGAAAACAAACACCAAATTAAATGCTTGTATACAAATAAGTACACACATGCACTGGATACTCACATGAGAATGTGAATATGTATTTTGTTTGTATGTGGGTGTGTAAAACTAATAAATTTTCTTAAATTATTCACACCAAACCATGAGCCATCACTAACAATGGAGAGGATGATGATTAGAGTGAGTGATAGGGGATTTTCCATTTTTAGGCTATATAAATACATACTTTTTGAATTGTTTATAATGAGATAAACTCATTTAATTAAGAAATAAAATAGGTGCAATAACTTACTCTTGACATTTGGAAACCTTGTAAATTGTCTCACTTATAAGGTATTCTGAAAAAATAAATGTGTTGATTACAAGTATAAAATTACCTTGTATTTTGGTGGATGATCTACAGAGAGGTCATTTATTCTCTTTACATTTTTGTTTGTTGAGTGGCTATAAAATTTTGTTAATATATTGAGTCAGTTATTTTTATTTATTTATTTAGGTGGTACGCGGGCCTCTCACTGCTGTGGCCTCTCCCGTTGCGGAGCACAGGCTCCGGACGC
>NC_041234.1:67334372-67336611 GCF_002837175.3 Physeter macrocephalus | reverse complement strand
CATGTGGGATCTTCCCGGACCGGTGCACGAACCCGTGTCCCCTGCATCGGCAGGCGGACTCTCAACCACTGCGCCACCAGGGAAGCCCTTGAGTCAGTTATTTGATACATGACATCTTTATACCTGGAGAGAGAAGTTCTCTGAACTTAACATAATAATGAAACTGTCAAGTAACTTTCTAACTTATATGTTCAGTTCTTTTCTCCCGATTGCTCCAAATTAAAATAGTATTATTAGCAATATATTCAGAGTATATATTTTCAAATCTTCCCAAAATATAATTTTCACTGTTTTTAAAGTAACTCAATGAACTGGCACAAGAGTATGTCCATGAACAGTATTATTTACTGAAAAAAATATTATTACCAGTATTGATGTGCAGGACAGATTTATGAAAAAAAAACTTATAAAACATGACTTACATTCTAAGATTTTGATTTATAGAGCTTGTGACAGATACAGAAGAAAAGGGACTGATGTATTATAGTAGTGTTCTTCAATTACTAAAGTTAAGGTTGTGTCAGCATTTCCATTATAAACTCTTAATTTCAGGAATTTATAACTTGCCTGCAAAAAGTCATCCTAGGTGAAAACTTTCTTCTGACAATTTTCTGCTTAATAATTACAAGTCAGATAATTGGAGAAAGTAGGAAGACAGTGGAGAAGAGAATTTACCAGTTAAATGCATTCTTATATACATGGATTGAAAGTCTGTTTCATAAATAGCAAATTCCTTGCACAGAGAAATGTCTTTCCACATTGTTTCCCTTTCCAAAAGCCTTAAAAATTTCTGCAGGATAATGATTTGTGAACAAACAGTAAGAAGGAAAAATTTGTGTTTTTACCCAATGTTGGCCAAATAAAAGAAAAACGTCAAGAATGATAAGAGATTTCTACAAGAATGTCCTTAGAGAAATGAGAACTTGAATGACTTCCCTTTACATGACTTCTCTTGAAACCTCGTTGTGTTACTGGAGAATGTTGTGCCAACTTTCAGATTATAGAATTATGCAAATGATTAATACCTCTCATTTTTTTACTATTGTGGCAAAAAAGTTATGTCACTCACTTCCTTATAGTGCTACTTCTAATTCTAAAATAATAATAATAATAATAATAGCAACAATAATAGCAGTCATTAGAGTATGTCATTGTTTTAGGTACAATAAAGAAAACTAACATTTTTCCAGATTTTATTTTAAATTAATTTTTAATTGATCTAATGTTTTATTTTCCAGTGATTCTCCATATCAAAAGGCAATATATTCTTTAAAAGCTGTAATTATTCAAGATTCTTATAGATGAAACAGAAAACAGTTTATCGAGTTAGATGACTTAGACCAGAATTTTTTAACCTCAGAAATATTGATATTTTGGGTTGAATAATAATTGTGGAAGGTTGTCCTATGCATTGTAAGACATTTAATAGCATCCCTGGCTTCTACACACCAGAAAGCAGTAGAATCTGTCCATTTCCATCCTTGTCCCCTCACCTAGCCAGATGTGACAACCAAAAATCTCTACAGATATTGCCATTTGTCCTCTCAGGGACCAAATTGTCTTTGATGGAGAGCCACTTACTTAGTCCATTCCAACATTCTTAAACTTAGTTTGAAGATGTTCTTTATAATAATCTTTCTCTCTTCTTAAACTCCTAGTTAATAGTAACTTCTACCAGGACCTGGAAATTCTGCTTTTTCCTTTGTAGATAGAAACTAAAATTATAGGTTCCAACTAGGATGATTGAAGTTAGAGCATTATGATACAAGTTCCAGGTCTTATCTTATTTCCAACATTGTTGGCATTATCTTTATTTTCCAGATCTTCTGTTTCTACTACAGAACCTGAAAAGCTGAAGATCTCAAAAACTCATTGCATGGAAAGAAAGACTGAAGAATTTTTCTGACTTCAATGATTAATGTCTAACCATTTGGTTGAATATTTCTAGAGGGTGAGCACATTGAGGAGAATGTGAATATTTCTAGAAAGGGACGTCTCTGGGGAAAGTGATATTTAATCTAACTATCATTGTTCTATAATATTAAGGGAAGTTGGGCTTCCCTGGTGGCGCAGTGGTTGAGAATCCGCCTGCCGATGCAGGGGACACGGGTTCATGCCCCGGTCCGGGAAGATCCCATATGCCACAGAGCGGCTAGGCCCGTGAGCCTGCGCGTCCGGAGCCTGTGCTCCACAACGGGAGAGGCCACAGCAGTGAGAGGCCCGCATATCGCAAAAAAAA
>NC_041234.1:67248068-67334339 GCF_002837175.3 Physeter macrocephalus | reverse complement strand
AAAAAAAAAAAAAAAAAAAAAAAAAAAAAAAAAAATTAAGGGAAGTTGATTGTAACTTCTATCCTTCTAGAATAGTGTTTCTAAATCTTGGCTGCATATCAGAATAACCTAAGAAACTTTAAAAATTCCAGTGCACAAGGTAATATACAGAACAATTAACTCAAAATCTCTGAAGGAGGGATCTAGGCATCTTTAGTTGTTTTTTTGTTTTTAATTAATTTTTATTTGAGTATAGTTGATTTACAATGTTGTGTTAGTTTCTGCTGTACAGCAAAGTGAATCTGTTATACATATACATGTATCTAGTCTTTTTTAGATTCTATTCCCATATAGGTCATTACAGAGTATTGAGTAGAGTTCCCTATGCTATACAGTAGGTTCTTATTAGTTACCTATTTTATATATAGTAGTGTGTATATGTCAATCCTAACCTCCCAATTTATACCTCCCCCACTTGAAAACTATTTAAGTGTTATAAATTTGTGGCTAATTTTGAGAATTGCTGATCTAGAAAAAAAATCTTACCTCTTCAAGCTTATCCTTAGGGTTCTCAGCTGTTCTCTGTCTTGGAAATATAAAATGTGAAGTCCAAGTAAGAAACAAAAAGGTTAAATCAAGTCTTCTCAAATAATGTTTTCCAGATCAACAACATCAATATAATAGGACAACTTGTTAGAAATGCAAATTTTGGGGTCTCCGTACTAGAGCTAATATATCAGAACCTCTAGAGCCAGGCACAGTAATCTGTGTTTTAACAAGACCTTCAGGTGATTTGGATGCATGCAAAAGATTGAGAATCACTGGACTAATTGAATTGTATGTGGAAAGAACAACAATGATTTTTAAAGACTGAAAGCAAAATAGGGAGAATTGTTACAGGAATACATAAAAGAAAACGCGATTTTACCCAACACTAAGGTCATATGTGGAACAATGATGAATAAGTCAAAAGACTAAGATCAAAATCTCTGTAGGCAGCCTGATATTTTTTCCAGATGCTAATCTTCTCTCCAACAAAACCGATGAAGGCAGGAGTAATCTTGTAATTTTATCTATCTCTAATAAAAAGGATTATTAATCCCCAGCCATGA
Organism: Physeter macrocephalus; assembly: GCF_002837175.3. Lineage (NCBI taxonomy): Eukaryota > Metazoa > Chordata > Mammalia > Artiodactyla > Physeteridae > Physeter > Physeter macrocephalus. The sequence goes on along the minus strand of NC_041234.1, from coordinate 67,333,248 downwards.
AAGAACAAGAAAATATTATGATATTTTTTCCAGCTTCTAAGGAATAAAGATATTTGGAATTTCATTTCCCAAAAATGTTCTTTCATGATATAATATTTTTTTTAAAACTGCATTTAGAAAATCCACCTGTATATTCCTGTTCAAAAACAAGTAGAAACTCATCCATTTAAGAGGCTTTTTTAAAAGTAAAAATTACTAAATCAATGATTATCTTACTAATATTGATAGGAATTAAAACTTTATTGTGATCACTAAAGCTCTGTAGCATTGTATGGCTTATTAATTCTAGTTTATTTCTTAAAACCCTCAGAAAAAAAAACAAAAAAAGAACACAATACCTTTAAAAGAGAATCAAAATTAGTCTACTAATATCTGTTCAACAGAATATCTTTCCCAGACTTATGAGCTAATCTCATTTAGTAAAATCCTAATATGACAGTATCATTAAAGATGCCTTGGTCAAACTTATTTTCATGGAAGACATATGTTCCTTTGCTTCCTACAATATCCCCTTATTTGGGGGGAAATAACTATCTTGGGAAACCAAGAGAGTAGGTTAATAAGGATATCACTGAAATGAATGTCACTTTCATAATTACTGATCAAGTAGCTAAATTCAAAGCATTCTTAATTTAACTGGGAAGACATTATTTTTTAAAATAATGTGTTGAAAATGTCCTAGACTTTAGAAAGAAAACATTCTGCCATCAACTGTAATGTCTCAAAATAGATATTTAAGAATTGTAAGAATCCTTTAATCAAAACTAATCTCTTTTAGAAATATCAAGAATTATAATTAACACTACCCTATAACTATAACTTTGACTCAAAGTAATTGTTCCTTTACAGTGTATACTTGACAATATCAAGTAAATATCTACACAATACTTATTACCTTTTACTTGTTGATCTTTTAGAAAAATAATATTCTTCTAATTGATAATTCATATTAGCAATTTCAGAACTTGAAAACCTATCAAATACAATATTTTATAGACCTCTGAATAAATTTCAATTACATTATATTAAAACATATGGACTACAGATAAGTTGGGTAGGGAATTTGGTCAAAAATAGAATAATTTTATATCCCAGTGTCATTATCTATGACTGAACGAGATTATGGGGAAAATTGTGTTCATTTTGACTCTAAAAAGGAGGCTGTAGTGTTCTACCATCAATAGCTTCTATTTACACCCTAGTTAGTAAACACTCTAGAATGTAATAACTTAGCCTGATACTAGTCAATTTCTCTAACGAGCTCTTTTTCTTATATATTGATTATAAGCATATAATTCAGACTGTACTTACACAATGTACCAATAACAAATAATTGACTTAAAAAAGGGAAAGGCAAAGAATGATCTATTTATGTACACATGCTGTGATTATTAATTTTATATGTCATCTTGGCTGAGCTAAGGTTCCCCCAACTAAGGGGATACTGTAGGAAGTAAAGGAACATATTTATTTCTTCTATGAAAATAAGTATGACCAAGGTCAAACATTGTTCTAGATGTTGCTGTGAGGCTATTTTGTAGATGTGATTAACATTTACAATTAGTTGACTTTAAGTAAAGGCGATTAACCTTGATAATATGGATAGGCTTCATACAATCAGTCGAAAGCCTTAAGAGCAAAGCCTGAGGTTTCCTGGAGAAGTAATTCACCTCAAGATCAAAGTAGAAATCTTGCCTGAGTTTCCAGCTTGCTAGTCTGCTGCCTGTCTTATGGATTTCAGACTTGCGAGTCCCCACAATCACAGGAGCCATACTTTAAAATCTCTCTGTCTCTCTCTGATATATAGATATAGATAACATAGATACAGATATAGAAACATAGGATATAGATATAAATAGATATATCCTATTGGTTCTGTTTCTTTGGAGAACCCTGACTGATGCCAGTATCATTTAAATTTTTTTTCTTCCCCTGAAATCTGCAGTTGTTTTGGCATCTTAGATCTATAACCTTAATACAATTTGTGTCATAGTATAATTTAGAATTACTTGTCTGAAAGGAATTTTCAAAATGCCATTTTATAAATGTTTGGATTTGTTTTTTTTTTAAATAATGTTTTTAGTCAATTATATATTTTTCTAGGAGCTATATCTATTTAGTGTTATCCCTGAGATTCATATTAAAAATATCCAAATTCATGGCAGTGTCATTGAATGCAACCTATGCAATTTTGGAGCTATTTGATGCAAAATACTAGGAATTAATGTCCATTACTTATATACTACACTTTTGAAAACTACCTAATATCAAATTTAAGGGCAAACAAGCTCAAAGTAGAGCAGAATCTATTCTTAAAATAAAACAAAGCAAACTTATATTCCCTTGTTTCTTGTTTTCTCTGTCTAATCCAAATAGCAAAGAAATCTGTCACATCAATTCATTTCTATGGAAATTCAATCACACTTTCTAAAGTGGCACTTAATACAGGAACAAAACTCTGTATTGACTTGATGATGTAGGTACTTCATCCAAATAAATGTGTCTTGTAATTCAAAGAGTCAATCAGTCAAGCAAACTGGATAAATTATTGTAAGGAATGTGGAGGAGTCAAGGCATAGAAATCTCTTATGTTTGAAATATTAACCAATCATACAGCAGCTCATTAAATTATATTTTGGGTTGTGGAATGGCCTTTTTTCTAGGGTGTATATCTGAATATTGGACTATTATTCTTTTGAAATCACAGGAAACTGGAATTGCTCTCTCCAACAAAGATTTGCACATAAAAGTAGTTGAAAGGAAAGAGGCATTTTAAAGAGATTGCTCCTACACACACACACATACACACACACACACACTCATTTCAGTCCACAGAAAACTGACACATTGCAGTCTTGGCTTCAACAAAATAAATCACATGTTTTATACTGTTCTTAGCATTTTCACAGCATACATATTCTTGATAAATCAGATTATAGAAATTTAGTAAGATAGGTTAAACTGCCTATCTTACTAGGTAATTAGTAAAGCTTAAATATATATATATATATATATATATATATATATATATTTTTTTTTTTTTTTTTTGCAGTACGCGGGCCTTTCACTGTTGTGGCCTCTCCCGTTGCGAAGCACAGGCTCCGGACGTGCAGGCTCAGCGGCCATGGCTCACGGGCCCAGCCGCTCGCGGCATATGGGATCCTTCCAGACCGGGGCACGAACCCGTGTCCCCTGCATCGGCAGGCGGGCTCTCAACCACTGCGCCAACAGGGAAGCCCAGCTTAAATATTTTTAAGAAATTAAAGCAAAATAAGGGATGTAAAACATGGAAGATATTTTGAGAACAAAAAGTAGTGTATTTGAAACCTCAAGGAAGGAACAGTAGCAGCAGTATTCCACCACCACCTCCACCAGCACTGCCACCTACATTTTGTATTAGATACGCATACAGTAAGATCATAGGGCTATGACTGACAAGCACTGCCAAGAGCCAGGAGGAAAAATGTGACATATATATTATGAATAATACAACTAATTTGGTTTTGCAATTTTAAGTTGTCAAAAATTGCTACATAAAATAATTTCCATAATTGTTATGTTGGAGGTAACAAAAACGATATATTTACCAAAGATTTGACTAGAACTAGACATATGGAATTGCTTACTATCTGTTACAATATTCTGACATCCTTTCATAAGGTTTTTAAAAAATATTTATTTATGTATTCATTGGCTATGTCAGGTCTTTGCTGCAGTGCACGGGATCTTTCACTGTGGTGCGTGGGCTCTTCACTGTGGCACGTGAGCTACTCTCTAACTGTGGTGTGCAGGCTCCAGAGCACGTGGGCTCTCTAGTTGCAGCACACAGTCTCTCTAGTTGTGGTGCACAGGCTCAGTAGTTGCAGCACGTAGGCTTAGTTGCCCCATGGCATGCGAGATCTTAGTTCCCCAACAAGGGATCGAACCTGCTTCCCCTGCATTACAAGATGGATTCTTAACCACTGGACCACCAGGGAAGTCCCTCCTTTCATAAGTATTGATCACTTGTCTTCTTTCCATTTGTTAGAAACATTACAATAGTCTGGAAAATAAAGTATACATTGAACTGCTAGTCCTGCAAAATCAGTCATTGCTGTCTTAGTACATCGAGTTCACTTGCAAATGCATGGAAGTCTCTTGAACAATACTAATAACACTCTTGTTTTACTCTGCAGGAGCTTGATTATTTTCTCCATCAAAAAATTGTTTGGATCATATAATATGAGAAAATCATATATATAACCAGTTTTTCAAAAAGAAGTCTATTCAATATTTAATTTGATTTGTTTAGTCATTTTAATTTAGGGGAATTATACTATTTTAGTTGTCTTCAACTAAGGAAAGTATCACAGAAACAACACCACTGAGATACCACCATATGCCACCAGTATTATTGCCTTTGGAAATTCAATATTGGTGAGTGCAAGCAGTACAATATGCCTTAAACTCAGTTCTTCCTGGTTACACCAATAATTTTTAATTTTAAAAGATACATGATTAAGGATTAGAAAATGAAAAGAAAGCAATAAATGAGTAATTGGGAAGTCAAGATTAAACAGTAGGAAACTTATATTCTTGCAATAACTGCTACTAAGTAAATGATCCATAATATTATCCTTGTAAAACTAGAGAGTTCATATTTTCTATGAATTTCTATTACCATATTCTAGTAAGAAAATTTGGCTAAGGACTTACTTATGATAATAGATAAGAAGCATAATGCCTTACCAAATACAAACCAAATACAGCACCAACTAGCTATCTCTGTTTCTCGATCTCTCTCTCTCTTTCTCTCATACACACACTGAAACACACACACACAGACACATACATGCACACACATTTGCCTGAAAGTTTTCAGGAAAACTGATGCCATCCAGCCGAAGAGGACTTGTCTAGAGATTTTATTCCTCTCTATTGTCTACATTACAAGCTTAATCTATGAATTTAGAAGTTGAATTTTATCTACTTCCTTCCCGGATTCTTACCTTTCTTCTTTTCTTTTTTGGAGATAATTTAAGCTTAAATATTGGCTATCTTAAAGACTAATATACCATCAATTAAAACCTAAGATACAATGTAGTTTTCACCATAACATTTTGATTAAAATGTTAAAGGTTGTTAATATTTTAATAAATGTTTGGATATTATTTTGAATAACAATTATATTAAGAGTAACATATTAAATGATTAATGAGATTTTACCAATATTATTTTTGGGGTAGTAAATGTTTGTCAAAATATATTCAATGTGATAACAGTGTTTGAATATTTTAGAAGAAATTATTTAGAATTTAGTTTTCAGTTAAATAATATACAAATAAAATTATTATATTGTACATCAGAAAAAAAGTAACCAATAATGAAAGGGAAAATTTTACTATATAATCCTCTATACAAATAACATCCTTGATTATAATTCATGTTGGTAAGTTACATAAATTAGTAAAATTGAAATACTAGTTAATGTGTTCATTTCAATCTAAGTGTACTACTATCTTATTTTAAATATTACAATTGTCTTGGGAAACTTCATTTTATCTAAATATATGAAATGATGTTTCCAACAATAAATACAGATTATGAAACAAAATATATTTGGGGATACAACACTAAGGTTGAATTATTTTTTTAACAGAAAACTTCAAAAGATGGATTCGTAATTTCTTATGACACACTACTATATTTAAAATAGATAACCAGGTAATTCCGTGGCAGTCCAGTGGTTAGGACTCCATGCTTTCACTGCTGAGGGCCTGGGTTCAATACCTCGTTGGTGAACTAAGATCCTGTAAGCTGTGCAGCACAGCCAAAAAAAAGATAACCAACAAGGACCTACTGTATAGCACAGGGAACTCTGCTCAATATTCTGTAATAACCTAAATGGGAAAAGAATTTGAAAAAGAATAGATGCTTGTATATATATAACTGAATCACTTTGCTGTACACCTGAAACTAACACAACATTCTTAATAAACTATACTCCAATATAAAATAAAAATTTAAAAATAAAATAGAAAACTTCAAAAGGATGGATCATAATTTTTTATGACCATCAAAATAAAGGTACGAAACAGGAAACATACCTGTTCAAGATTATTTATGAATATTACACTTTATTTAGTTTCTTTTGGGGGAGTGACAGGCTGGTAAACGTAAGCTAATATATTTTTTTGGAAAAATCATAACCCAATTGGCATAATGCTGGATTGGCTTTTTGTTTTACATTTGTCATTTTTGTTTTACACTTTTTTTTTAGAATGGAATTTAAAAACAAGATTGATTGAATAAGGTGACTTTATATATGACAAGTTATGGCTTTCTGTGTTGAACATCAGTATTGTTTGAGTATATCCTTCTTCTGAAGGAAAATCTCACTGTTTCTTTAACAAGAAGTTTTGTATATCTACTAAAGTTTGTGTTTCTAATAGATCTAGATTTTTTTGCTTGAGTCTCAGGAGAGGTCAAGTGCTTAAGAATAAATTAAAATTCTATTTATTTAAAATATGGGTTTCATGGATGCTAACCAGGCCCATATTCATCAACTTCAAAGAATCCTCCCTTCACTGTTGGTGACTAAAGAGAGTTCAAATCGCTGTAATTGGAATTAATTTAACCAAAGTAGCAAAATTATACATATATTCTTCAGCAGAAGCTCAAAATTTAGCAAATAAGAGAAAATAATGTTAACCTGAAAAAAAATTGATATGTCGCATCAACAGACTCAAAAGTAGAGTAATATGAATAAATTTTGATGGAAGAAACTGCAATATTCAAGAAAAGAGCCAAATACTCATTTGCTACCCCCACTTAGAGAATTTCGAAGACCCTGGGTTAGGGTGTTCTTATTGAGAATAAATTCTACATATTTATTTCCAGAAAGAAAATGAAGTTTTCTCTTAAACTACAAAAAAAATATTTATAAACATAAGACATTGAGTTCACAAATATAGGAGAAAAAGATAATGATCTTTTGGGCAAATTAGTTTTAATTAGAGAATAGAACAGAAAACTGGTAGATAATATCTCTATTAGAGAACTTCACATTAAAAATGCCTTCATTTTTTTCCCTGACATCAACTCATCTACTGAGTACAGGAGGAAGTAGATATAATATTGAAATACTTTTTCATAGTTGCTAAGAAACAAAGCAAGAGTCGTTAGTACTCTTATTTCTAACTTTGCATATCACTGCTAGACAAAACATCTTGAAAAATAGAGAATATTGTAGATGATGGATTATTTCAGGATATAACCCATACTCTGCATCCTATTTAACATAGAGGTAACCATTGTGCAGATTCTTCCAATTTTTATTCTCCTACTATGGATATAAGAGTTTGGTGTAAAAGAAATATTCCATTTTATCTCTTACTATAAGAAAAATGGTAGTGTAAACCCAATGACAGTTAACAAATGACATTGTACCTTGGTGTTGGAGAAGCAATAAAGATCACACTATGGAATGATGGGGGAAAAAGTAACCACTACTTAGCTTCAGCTAACTATAGCTATGGAACATTCTTAAGAAAAAAAAAATTCCTATTTTATGCAGAACATCCAGAAAAAAAAACTGTTGCCCACTTATTTAAAATTTAAAAAATCAATTATAAATAAGTTAAATAAAGCCCATCTACCTGCTGGTATTGTCAACTTCTGAATAAGTAAGGAAACATCATAAAATCACAGATTAATATAAAGAGGAAAGAAGCAGTAAACTAGTGTGAGTGTATAATTGTTCCAAAGAACTGGCACTTGACTCAAGATCTGATTTAATAATATATTTATGGTATGTTTATCTCATACTGTAGTATCTCTAAAATTACTTTAAAATGACAAATACCAAGTTGAGAACAAATTTGATTAGAAGGTACTAAAAAAGATTGAAGAAGGGGAAATAGATTTTAAAAATAAGTGAGAGATTTTGCTTCCTGATTGAATAAAATGATTGAAAATTACTTGACATAATTTAACAGTTAAAACAATTTTACTTATCTAATAAGCAAAAAGTAGTTGGAAAACCATTTTAAAAAATACAGATTTCATTTCCATAAAAAATATCAAGTATCTAAAAATACATTTAGAAGTGCAAGAATTCTGAGGAGGGCTTTATGATGATTTTTGGAGAGACATTTAAACAAGACCCAAACAAGATTTGAAAGGCTTAATATTGTAATGATGTTAAAATATATATATATATGTACATATATATGAATTCTAAATAAAAATTAAACCTTTTTGGTGGAATTTGATTAGTTGATTTAAATTATTTTTTTATGTGAATACAAAACTTCAATTGTAGAAAATGCAGTCTGAAGAAGAAGAACCTGTTCAATAACGTATCAAAGCTTATGATAAAATTAAGGCATTGAGGTGTATATGATATAGAAAAATATAAGTGACTGGAAAAGAATAGAGAGTCTAGAAAGAGGCTAATCCATAAATACACAAGAATTATGACAGTGGGTGACACTACAAAGCATTAAGGAAAGATTTCTTTCTAGGAAAAAATACAAGAAAAGAGAGTACATTAGTAGGAATGATAGAGTAGGAAACTCCTAAAATTCTTTCTTCATTAAAAACAATGAAAAACACTGGCAAAAGTAGTCGAATCAACTTTTTTGGAACTCTTAGAATTACCCAAATTTGAAACAACCTGGGGAGTGTTTATTCAAGATAAATAGCTGAATATTGGTAACAAATTACCCTATTTCCATCTCTCTTTCCTTGACTCTATCATAGCCTTATATACCAACAGCCCTGCAAGTATGGTGAAAACCAACAACTAGCAGCCACTAGAGTGGAAAGATTTGGATTGGAGATCTCCAGGAAGCCCTATTTTCAGAAAATGTTATTATCTGACATGTCTGGAAATTCTCTGGAAAATTCTACTTGCAGGGCTTGATTTTATTAGACCTGATTTGGAATTTGCCTTATGTCAGGAGCTTTTTCCATGGGAGCATTTGTGGAAAATAATCAAGGGTAATTGTTTAATATCACAGCTCTCTGAGATTGTAATGACAGCTGATGCAAATAAGAAGCTGATCAAAAACTTAAAGGAAATCCAGGAATTAGATGACTGTAAGGAACTTTAAAAATCTATGATTTATCCTTAGTATCCTAGAGGACTATACACATTTGTAAGGCTGTGTGCCTGCCCAGGTATGATTTGAGATGGCCTTAAGCTCTTACTTGTGGATAAACTTTAGACTATCCTCAAGCAAGACATAAAGGTTAAGGCAGAGCTGTAGACTGTCTGTATAAGCACTGAAGGCATGTTCCAACGTGCATATGTAGCCCCTTGGAAAAGGCTGGGAAGCTTATTAGGTCTACACTGATAAGGAAATCTTTATCCAGTTATTAGCTGACCAGTATAACTAGTTGAGCAGAGACGTCAGTGGCCAAAATGATAAAGAATACAGACTTTATAAAATTAGTTATTAAGACTATCACCAAACAAACAAGTAGCAAAAGTAAATAGCAAAAACAAGAAATCCTAGGGAAAGAAGGATATTCTGATTTCCAGAGTAGTCCCATTACACTATTTAATGTGTTCAGTTTTCAACAAAATGTGTAACATGTTAAGAAAAAAGAAAGTATGGCCATTACACAGAAAGCGAAAACCAGTGATTAGAAACTGGCTGTGAGGAAGTCCAGATGTTGGACTCATAAGAAAAAAGTTTATAATCAAATGTTTTAAACATATTCAAAGAAATAAAGGAAACTATATCTAAAGAAGTAAATGAAAGCATGACTATTTCACCAAATAGAGAACAATAATATAACATAGACTTTTAAAAAAGAAACAAAAACTCGAGATGGAAACTACAACCTGAAATTTTAAAAATTAACTAAAGGAGTCAAAGAGCAGATTTGAACTAACTTAAGAATAATCAGAGAACTTGAAGACAGGTCAATGAGATTGTCCACTCTGAGGGAGAGAAAGAAAAAAATAATACATAAAAATAGAGACTCAAAAATACATATACAGATAAAGAGGCAAAATAAGAAATTTAAGAAAAAATGACCTCAAAATTACCAAATTTGCTGAAAACAATTTACACATCCAAGTAACTCAGTAAATTCCAAGTAGGATACAGTCAGATATATTCACACCCAGACACATTATAGTCAGACTCTCAAAAATTAGATTCCTTAAAGCAGCAATAAAGAAGTGACTCATCACATAGAAGGGATCCTCAATAAAACTGACAGCTTATTTCTCATTAGAAACCATAGAAGTGAGAGGCAGTGGGATGGCATATTCTAAGTGCTGAATGAAAAGAAGATAAGCAAGCATTCTATATCCAGCAAAACTATCTATCAAAAATCAAGGGGAAATTAAGATATTATCAGATAAACAGAAACTGAGAACATTTACTGCTAGCAGAACTGACATAAAAAAAAACACTAAAGGAAGTCCTTCCAGTTGAAATTAAAGAAATTGCTAAAGAACAACTCAAATCCACATGAATAAATAAAAAATAAAGATAACTACATAGATAAATGTAAAAGCCACAATAAACATGCTTTTTATCAACAACATTTTTACCTCTTTTCTGACTTAAAAGAACTATATAAACAATAACTATAAATTGGTATAAATGGGCACACTATCAACAAGTATATAAATTATACTAAAATAGCAACACAAACTAGGGGGAAGGAACATATATATATGAATTATTTCTATATAATATTGAAATTAAGTTAATATAATGCAAAGTAGATTGTTTTAATATGAGGTGTTAAATTGAATTCCCATGGAAACCACTAAGAAAGTAACATCAAAATTATTGTAAAATAAATAATTAAAGGGAAATTGGATTGGTAAACTATAAAACATCTGTTTATATCTATTTAGCACAAAATGTTAGCAATGGATGAATGAACAAAAAAGCATAAGACATATAGAAATTGATTAGCAAAAAGGCATATATAAATTGTACATTGTCAGTACTTACACTAAATATAAGTAGTTGAAACAATCCAATCAAAAGTCAGAAACTGGCTGAATGGATTTTTTTAAATATAAATGAAATCTATGCAGTGTTCAAGAGACAAACTTTAGAGATAATGACATAAATGGTTTGAAAATAACAAGATGGAAAATGATATATCATACATGGTAATCAAAAGAGTGCTTAAGCATCTATACTAATATGAGGCAAATTTATGTCAGAGACAATTAAGGATATTTTATGAGAATTAAAAAGTCAATTCATTAAGAAGGTATAACATTTATAATCACATATGCCCTAACAACAGAACATCAAATCATGATGTAAGAACTGAGATGAGAAATAAACAGGTTAACAATAATAGTTAGAGATTTAAAAAGCCTATTTTCAATGATGATTACAAAAGCTAGAAGAAGATTATCAAGGAAAGACTTGGACAACAGTATAAACCAAGTATACCTAATAGATATCTAAACAATACTCCACCCAAAACAGCAGAGTATATGTTCTTCAAAAGTGCACATGAAACCTATTCCAAGTTAGACCATATATCAGACCATAAAACAATTCTCAACAAATTTAAAAAGATTAAAATTATACAAAGTATATTCTTTGACCACATGGAGTGATATTAGAAATCAAGGGCACAAAAAATATTTGGGAATTCACAAATAAATAGAAATTAAGTAGACACTCCTAAGTAACAAAAGTCCTACAGAAGAAATCACTTGAGTTGAATGAAAATAAAATCATAACATTGCAAAACATATGCGAAGCAGGTAAAGCAATGAATAGAGGGAAATTTACAGCTGCACAAGCATACATATATAAAGAATGATCATCTCAAATCAATAACCTAACTTATTCTCTTAAGAAACTATTAAAAGAAGAGCAAATTAAAGAGAAGCAAATAGAAGGAAGGAAATAATAAGATTAGAGTGGAAATAAGTAAAATAGAGAAGAGAAAAACAGAAAAAGTCAACAAAACCAAAAGGTGATTCTTTGAAAAGATCCATACAATTGAGAAACCTTTAAATAAACTGAACAGGAAAAAAAAATGGGAGAAATCAAACTACTTCAAATCAGGGATTAAAGAAGGGAAATTATTGCCAATATTGCAGAAATAAAAAGAAATATACATGTGATAATTTATTTTATACATTAACCTGACTGGGCAACAGTGCCCAACTACTTGATTAAATATTATTCTGGATTTTTCTAGGAAGGTGGTTTTTAGATGAGATTAACATTCAAATTGATGGATTTTGAGTAAAGCACATTATCTTCCATAATGTGGGTGAGCCTCATGCAATAAGTTGAAGGTCTTTTTTTTTTTTTTTTTTTTTTTGTGGTATGCGGGCCTCCCTCTGCTGTGGCCTCTCCCGTTGCGGAGCACAGGCTCCGGACGCGCAGGCCCAGCGGCCATGGCTCACGGGCCCAGCCGCTCCGCGGCATGTGGGATCCTCCCAGACCGGGGCGCGAACCCGGTTCCCCTGCATCGCAGGCAGACGCGCAACCACTGCGCCACCAGGGAAGCCCAGTTGAAGGTCTTAATAACACAAAAACTGACCTTCCCTGAGCAAGAAGGAATTCTGCCAGTAAACTGCCTTTTGATTCAAATTGCAACTCTTCTTGGTTCTCCAGGGTGACAGGCTTCCTTGCAGATTTTGAACTCGCACCTCAATATTCCTTTAAGAAAATCTCTCCCTCTCTTTCTCTCTCTCTCTCTCTCTTATATATGTATAAATAGTGTAACATTATAAGGGAGGTTCTTTATTGTAATACTGTACTGAGGGTCTAGCCAGAGCAATTAGAAATAGAAGACATCCAGGTCATAAAGGAAGAATTTAAACTATCTCTACATGCAGATGACATGATCTTGTATATATAAAATCCTATGGGGTCCATGCAAAAAATAAATTTAAAAAATAGAGCTAATAAATTAGTCCAGCATGTTTACAAGATGTGAAATCAACATTCAAAATTACTTTTATTTCTAAACATTAGCAATGATCAATCTGAAAATAAAATTATGAAACAATTTCATTTATAATAATATCAAAAATAAATAAAATGTTTAGGAATACTTTTTTAAAAAAACAGAAGTGCAAAACTATACTTTGTAAATGACAAAACAATGTTGAAATAAAAGAATACCTAAATAATTGGAAACACATCCCAAGTTTATGGCTCAGAAGACTTAATATTGTTAAGATGGAAATTTTACCCAAACAGACCTATGCATACAACACAATCTCTATTAGAATCTCAGATGTCTTCTTTATGAAAATAGTGAAGTTGATTCCAAAATTCATAAGGAGTTTCAAAGAACCCAGAGGAGCCAAAAATATCTTTAAAAAGAAAAACAAACAAAACTACAAAAAATTCAATTTCCTGATTTTAAATATTATTACAAAACAGTGGTAATCATTACAATGTAATAATGGTACAGATTACTAGAAACAGAATTGAGAGTCCAAAAATAAATCCATATATCTATGGTAAACTACACAATGGTAAAAAATAGTCTTTTTAAAAAAATGGTGCAGGGAAAACTGTACAGATATATGCAAAAGAATGACTTGGGGGCTTCCCTGGTGGCGCAGTGGTTGAGAGTCCACCTGCCAATGCAGGGGACACGAGTTCGTGCCCCGGTCTGGGAAGATCCCACATAACGTGGAGCGGCTGGGCCCGTGAGCCATGGCCACTGAGCCTGCGCGTCCGGAGCCTGTGCTTCGCAACGGGAGAGGCCACAACAGTGAGAGGCCCGCATAACGCAAAAAAAAAAAAAAAAAAAAAAAAGAATGACTTGGACACTTCTCTAAAAACATGTACAAAATTAACTCTAAGCGGATCAATGACCTAAGGATAAGAGTTAAAGCTATAAAACTTTTAGAAGAAAACATAGGGGTAAATCTTCATACTCTGGATTTGGCAATGATTTCTTAGATGTGACACCAAAAGCATCATCAACAACAAAAAAAATTATAAAAATTTTAACTTATCATGATGAAAGCTTTTGGGTTTCAAGGATTCCATTAAAAAGTAAAAGAACCATGCAAACAATAAGATAATTTTTTTTCAACTCATATATCTGATAGGGGACTTATATCCAGGGTATATGAAGAACTCTTACCACTCTAAAATAAAAAGACAAATAAACCAACTAAAAAATGGGCAAAGGATATGACTAGACAGTTCTCCAAAGAAAATATGCAAATAGGCCAATAAACACAAGAAACGTTGCTTAACATCACTATCCACAAGGGAAATGCAAATCCAAACCACAATGAGATACCACACCATACCCAGTGAGATGGGCATAATCAAAAAAACATATAATAAGTATTGGCTTACAGAGAAATGGGAACTTTCAAACATTGCTGCTGTCATTATAAAATGATGCAACTGCTTTGGAAAACAGTCTGGTGGTTCCTCAAAAACTTAAACATAGTTACCACATGCTCCAGAAATTCCAATTCTAGTGGTATATCCAAAGGAGTTGAAGATATGTGACCATGCAAAAACTTGTAAATGAATCTTCATAGCACCATTTTTCATAATAGCCTAAAGTGGAAACAATCCAAATGTCTATCAACTGATGAATGGATAACAAATATGTGTTATATCCATATAGTGGAATTTTTCATTGATGCATGTAATGACACATGCTACAACATAAATGAATCTTGAAAACAAGTTAAGAGAACAAAAAAAGCCAGGGACAAAAGCACATAGATTACATGATTCAACTTTTATAAAATGTTCAGACCAAGCAATTTCATGGAGGAAGAAATAAGCTTAGTGGTTGCCAAGGGCTAGGAATAGGGGGAACTGTGAATGATTGCTAACAAGTATAGGATATCTTTTGGGGGTGATTAAAATATTATAGCAAGAAATACATTGCTGGTTGCACAATGTTGTGATATACTAACAATCACTAAATTGTCAACTTTAAAATGGTGAATTTATGGCATATGATTTGTATCTTAATAATAAACAAATAAAAAGCCCCAAGAATTATGTATACAGAAAAGTCTGTCTAAAGAAAATTAATGTTAACAAAATCTTCTGGGGAAGAAACGTTCATGGACATTAAGAGCAGGATCTGAGGTTTAATCAAAATGGAACATCTGGGACTGAATCATTTAACTTGAGCCTGCTATGCGCCCAGTACTGTACTAGCTACTGGGGCTTAGAAAAGTATATACCCAGTTTCTCTCAAGAGGTTTACAGACTAGCTGTAACTTAGCATTAGAAAATGGTTCCTCAACCTTACCACTGTTAAAATTTTGTGCCTCATAGTTATCTTTTTGGGGGCAAACCACTGTTGATTGCAGAAAACAACAGTAGAATCATTGGCCTTTACCCACTAAATGCCAAAAGCAACCCCCTCCACTAGTTGTGACAACCAAAAATGTCCCCAGACATTGTCAAATGTTCCCTGGATAGAAAATTCTACCCCATTTGAGAACCACTGACCTCTAGGTTGCATAATGTCTTTCTTTAGTCTAGAGCTGATTTTTTTTTCCAGTCATATCATACAATTCTACAGAATTATCACATATCCTGGTCTTTATTTTATTATGGCATTACATTTTCGGTTTGGTAGTGGTTACCCCTGAACAAGAAGGTAGAAAAGTAAAATGAGAGAAAATTATTTACCCTGCACAGAAACATGCAATTCCCTATTTCTTAGTTCAGATGCCTGTGAAGTGGTAATTTCCTTTAAAATTGCCTCCTTATCTTCTCCTTCCTTCCTTTTTGACAAGCTTTTCTCTCTTGTATGTTATTTTCCTTTTGTCATTGATTAATATATCCAGTCTATACGGAAAAGTGAAAGTCATGCCAAGCACTTTTTTAGCTCATAAAATATGTCTCTTAAGAGTGATAACAGCAAGATGGTGGACAAAGAAGTTCCAAGACATTTTCCCCCATGGAAACATTAAATAAATAAATATAGACTGACTTGAATAATTGCACAGGAGCTCTTGAAACCAGTCAAAGATCTATAAGAATCAAGTAAATGCCCAATCAAGAAACAGTCAAATGTTAGGAAACTTTCTCTGTGTCATTTTTACTCACTGTTGCCCCACTCCCATCTCACCCAGCATAGCATGATATGTGCAGGGGAAAATAGGCCAACTTCTGGTTCACTTGGTCAGGCAGAAGGAGCAGAGTAGAATTTGTTTGAAACATTTTGGCCCATCTGTACGCTACCTGAGGAATTGTTTTCTGTCTCATTTTCCTTGGAGCTCAAATGGGAGACAGTGGCATACAATATATCTCAGATTGTCAGAGCCATGAAAGGCAGTGGCAGATGTCACAGCATAAGAAAACTGCAGGAAGACTGAAAATCCACAAATGCCTGTGGGCAAGATATTATGGGCAGATAAATATAATAGAATATCCAAGTCTCCACAGTGAGGTTTTGGTGAGACTTCCTGGAAAACTAAGACATTTAGAAGCAGCCATGGGGGAATCAGCCCTGGCCACCCCTTCTTAAGACGGGAATCCACCAATGCTGGCAGGGGCTGAATGCTAAAGCATGGGGTTAAGAGAGTGGATCTGGGAAGAAGACAACTGTTGGCTGCATGTATGTAACAGAGGGGATGGGAATGAGGGGCTCCGCAGCTGGAATGCCCCGAGAGAACCTGTGGTCTGCCTAGAAAATGAGGTGATATTGTTGAGTGGTGTGTAAGGGGTGGGGCTGCCACTGCTCCCACACACCAGCCCCTGCCTCAGCGGGCACTGGGAGGGACTCCTACCAGAGTGAGTGCACCTAGTCTGTTGCAACTGCCTGCCTGTCTCTGCCACCAGAGGGACTTCACTCACACCCCAGTTGTGGCCACCATGCTCCTACCTGGCCTGAGTGAGTAAGTGTGCCCCATTCAGCCACTGCTTTCACTCCCTCTCACCTGGGTGAGCAGACACCTGAGGGTGGCACACATGCAGAGGTGGGGCCAAAGCCAACGCTGAGCCCCAGGGATGGTGTAACTAAGGAAGAGGAATGGAAATCTCTCTGTGCAGCTGCACAAGCCATGAATTAAATCCCCACAATTGGCTTGGTAAACCCTGTGTCTGTGGAATATCTGAATGGACAACGAGTGCTCCCATAACTGAGACAGGTCTAGCTTTAGTGACAGTGGACTTCGGGGGCAAGTACACACAGGAGTTGGGCCAGGTCAGAGTCTGAGCTGGTCCCACAGTACCCACAGCAGGTCCAGAGACCTACCTAGAGGTATTGGAAGGCCTCTTCTGGAGGCAAGGATTGGCTGGGGCTCACTGTGGGGGCAAGGACACTGACAGCAGAGACCCCAGGAAAATATTCTTATTACTATTATACTTTTTTCTTTGTTTTGTTTTGTTCAGTTGTTATTAATTTTATTATTTATTATTTTTTAATATTTTTCTATTTTTACTTTACTTTTTGGGTTTTTTTTCTTGTTTTTGTTCTTTGGGTTTCTTTGTTTTGTTTTTAGTTTTTTGTTTTTGTCTGATTCTTTGTTTCTGTTTGGTTGGGTTTGTTTTTATCATTTGTCTTGGATTTGGTTTGTCTGTTTTCTTTCTTCTCTTTTTGTATTGTTGTTGCTGTTTGTTTTTGTTTTTGCTATTTTTCTTGGGTTTTGTGTGTTTCCTTTTCCTTTTTTTTTCTTTCTTTTTCCCTGGCCAGGGGTATGGCCTGGGCCTCTGGGGTGGGAGCACTGAGTCCAGGATGCTGGACCACCAGAGAATTCCTGCATTCAGAGAATATTATTTGGCTTGTGCTCTCTTGGAGGTATCCATCTCAACACTAAAATGTGGCTCCACCCAACTGCCTGTAGGCTCCAGTGCTGGACACCTCATGCCAAACAACCAGCAAGACAGGGACACAGCTCCACCCATCAGCAGACAGCTGCCTAAAGTCATACTAAGCTCACAGGCACCCCAAAACACACCATTTGATGCAGCCCTGCCCATCAGAGGGAAAAAACTCAGCTCCATCCACCAAAGGGCAGGCACCAGTCTCTCACACTAGGAAACCTACAGAAGCTCCTGGACCAACTTCATCCACGAGGGGGCCGACAACAGAAGCAAGAGAAACTACGACCCTGCAGCCTGTGGAAAGGAGACCAAAAATACAGTCAGTCAGAAGCAGCCATGTATAAAAAGGAAATAAGGACAGAAAAGAAAAGTGTATATGCACATGCCTAGACAGGATACATGCCAAGAAAAGAACTGCAAGGACAAGCCTTGACCCAAAGCTTATGCCAAGACTAATAATTTAGTGATGAACTTCCACACCAGTCTACAAAGATGTGGCAAGGTAGCTGTTTTTTCAAATACTAATTTCAAACAAAGGATCACAAGACATACAAAGAAATAGGGAAACATGACCCATTCAAAAGAACAAAATAAATCTACAGAAACCATGCCTAAGAAAGACAGACATCAGAATTACCAAACAAAGAATTTAAACAACTATCTTATTATGCTCAAAGAGCTAAGGGAAAACATAGAAAAAGAACTAAAGAAAATTAGAAAAACAATATGTGAAGAATATCTACAAAGAGAAAATATACAAAGAAACCAGGTAGAAATTCTGGAGCTGAAAAATGCGATAACTCAGTGGAAAAATTCACTAGAGGGTTTCAACAGCAGACTCGGGCAAAAGAAGGAAATAGGAAACTCAAACACAGGTCTTTGAAATTATTAAGTCTGAGAAGCAAGAAGAAAAAAATGAATGAAAAAAAGAGAACAAAGTGTAAGGGACATAGGGGAGATAATAAACTGGACCAAGATACACATTATAGGAATCTGGCAGGAAAAGAGAAGAAGAAAATGGCAAAAAAGATCATTTGAGGAACTAATGGTTGAAAAATTCCAAAACTGAGAGAAAGTCATGTATATATAAGTAGAAGAAGCTCATCCAACTCAAAGTAAGAAAAAAAATCAAAGAAACCCTCACTGAGGTACATGTTAATTAAAGCAGTGAAAGTCAAAATCTTGAAGGAGCAAGAGAAAAGCAATCCATCACATATAAGGTATCCCTAATAAGACTATCAATAACTTTCTCAGCAGAAACCTTGCAGGACAGAAGGCACTAGCATGATGTATTCAAAGTGTTGAAAGAAAAATAATCTGTTAACCACACATTCTATACATGGCAAAACTGTCTTTCAAAACTGAGAGATAAATTACAAAATTCTCACACAAACAGAAGCTGAGGGAGTTTATTACCACTAGACCTTCCTTACAGGAGATACTAAAGAGAACACTTCAAGTTGAAATAAAGCTGAAATAAAGAATGCTAGACTTAAACTCTTCAAGCTAAACTTGAAGTAAAAATATAAACTTCTCTAGTAAAGTCAAACACATGGAAAAATGTTAAAAAATCATTATTATAATTTTTTTCTTGTAACTCTACTTTTATTTACAAATGCATTAATTATAAATCTATTTTAATATTTACACAATATACAAATATATAATATGTGACATCAGTAGCATAAACTGTGGGGGGGGCAAGCTCTAAAAGGAATACAGATTTTGTACATCACCAAAGTTATGTTGGTATCAATTTAAGATAGATTGTCATAATTTTAAGATGTTGTATGTAGTCTCTATGGCAATCAAAAAGAAAATATGAAATATATACAACATGAAATAAAATAAAAACTTGTCATGAAAAATATCAACAGAACACAGAAATGAAGGACAAACTATCTATAGGACATAAAGAAAACAAAGCATCAAAAGTACATACTTCCTAACAGTATTTACCCTAAATGTAAATAGTCTATATTCTAGTATCAAAATACAGACTGGATTAAACAAAGATTGAACTATAGGCTGTCTATAAGAGACTCACTTTAGATCTATGGACATGCATAGGTTGAAAGTAAAAAGATGGCAAAAGTTATTCCATGCAAATAGTAATGAAAAGAGAATAGGGTGGATACACTAATATAGACTTCATGTAAAAAATAAAATAAAAAACTATTCAAGAGATAAAGACATTATATAATGATAAAAGAGCCAAATCACAAGTAAGATATAACAATTATACACATATGTCATACATCAGAGCTCAAAAAGACATTAAATAATTCTGACAGAACTAAAGGGGGAAATACACAGTTGTACAATAATAGCAGGAGGCTTCAATACTTCAGTTTCAATAATGGATATAAAAACATAAAGTAGATCAATATAGAAAAAGAGTACTTGAAAAACACTATAGACCAATTGAACCTAACATTTATGTACAGAATACTCCATTCAGTAATACCAGAATATACATTACTCTAAAGTGTATATTGATCATTCTCAAGTATAGGCAATCTATTACACTACAAAACAAGTCTTAATAAATTTAAAAATAATAAATTCCTACAAAGTATCTTTGATAATAACAAATGAATAAACTATAAATCAACAGCAAAAGGAAAACTAGGAATTCATAAACATGTGTAAATTAATGTGAAATTTTAAAATATCTTGAGACAAATATATGGAAACACCACATATCAAAATGTATGACACTCAGTGAAATCAGTGCTGAGAGGAAACTTTGTAACTGTGAGTACTTGTATTACAAAAGTAGAAAGGTCTCAAGTCAACAACTTGACTTTAAACTTTAAG
Source organism: Physeter macrocephalus (assembly GCF_002837175.3). Taxonomy (NCBI): domain Eukaryota; kingdom Metazoa; phylum Chordata; class Mammalia; order Artiodactyla; family Physeteridae; genus Physeter; species Physeter macrocephalus. The sequence continues at coordinate 67,312,663 of NC_041234.1, read as the reverse complement.
CAACTGAAGAAGAACAAATTAAACCCAAGGCTAACAGAAGGAAGAAAATAGTAAGTATTAGAGGAGAAATAAATAAAATATGTAATAGAAACACAATAGAGAAAATAAATGAAATCAACAGTTGATTCTTCATAAAGATCAACATACTTGACAAAACTTTAGCTAGATTGACTAAGAAAAAGGAGAGAAGACACAAATAACTAAAATCAGAAATTAAAGAGGCAAACTTACTACCAATTTCACAGAAGTAAAAATACGTAAGAAAGTACTAAGATTTAGATTGTATATTCTAAATTGTATAATCTAAAGGAAATGGACACATTCCTAGAAACACAGACTCTACTAAGACTTAATCACAAATTAATAGAAAATCTGTACAGATCTATAACAAGTAAGGAGATTGAATCAGTAATCAAAACCTGATTTTTAAAAAAATGAACAAGAAAAATTCCAAGATCTGATAGCTTCACTGGCAGATTCTACTAAACATTTAAAGAATTAACATCAATCTTCCTCAAATTTTTCTCAAAAATTGAAAAAGAGCAAACAGTTCAAATGTCATTTGATGAGGCCTTTATTTACCCCATACCAAAGCCAACAAAGACACTACACAAAAATAAAGCCACATACAAATATCCCTGATAAATATTGACATAAAAATTTTCAAAAAAATGCCAGAAAAGCACAAAATTCAAAAGCACATTAAAATAATGATATACTATTACTAAGTGGGATTTATTCCTGGAATGTATGGATAGTTCAGCATAAGAAAACCAATCAATGTAATATGCCACATTAACTGAACATAGTATAAAAAGAATAAAAATCATTTGAGCATCTCAATAGGTACAGAAAAAGCATTTGACAAGATTTAATACTCCATCATGATAAAAACACTCAACAAACTAGGAATAGAAGGAAACTAACTCAACATAAAGTCACATGTTAAAAGCCAAGAGGTTTTTTTTTTGAATTGGAGTATAGTTACTTTACAATGTTGTGTTAATTTCTACTGTACAGAAAAGTGAATCAGCTATATGTATACATATATCCCCTCTTTTTTGGATTTCCTTCCTATTTAAGTCAACACAGAGCATTGAGTTGAGTTCCCTGTGCTATACAGTAGGTTCTCATTAGTTATCTATTTTATACACAGTACCAATAGTGTTTATATGTTAATCCCAATCTCTCAATTCATCCTACCCCCCCCACAAAAGCCAAGAGTTAACATCATACTTTATGGTGAAAGACAGAGCTTTTCCTCTAATATCAGGACCAAGACAAGAATGTCCACTTTTGCCACTTATATTCAACATAGTCCTGGAAATCCTAACCAGAGCAAACAGGCAAGTAAAATAAATTAAAGCATTCAAATTGGATACAAAAAGTAAAACTATCTCTTTTCATAGAGGACATGATCTTATATGTACAAAACTCAAAAGATTCCACCAAAAAATAGTTAGAATAAACAAATTCAGCAAAGTTGCAGGATACAAAATCAACATGCAGAAATCAATCACACTTCTACACACTAACATCAAATTATGAGAAATAAAAATTAAAAAAACAATCCCATTTACAATAGCATCAAAAAGAATAAAATAATTAGGAATAAACTTAACCAAAGAGGCAAAAGACTTGTATACTCCAAACAAAAACAATTATTGTTCAAAAATTACAGATGACATAAATAAATGAAAACACATCCTGTGTTCATGGAATGGAAGACTTAATATTGTTAAGTTGTTAATATTACCCAAAATGATTTACAGATTCAATGTAAACTTTGTTGAAGTCCCAATGAGGTTTTTTATAGAAATAGGAATACCCATTTCAAAGTTCACATGGACTCTCAAGAGACTGAATAGACAAAATAATCTTGAAAAAGAAAAACAAACTTGGAGTTTTGACAATTCTTGATTTCAGAACTTACTACAGAGCTATGGTAATCAGAACAGTGTTATACATACACACAAACAGACATGTAGATGAATGAAATAGAATAGAGAGACTACTAATAAATTCTTGCATATACAGCCAAATTATTTTAGACAAAACCATTCAATGGGGAAAGTTTTTTCAACAAATGGTGATGAAAGAATTGATATACACCTACAAAAAATGAAGTTGGACTCTTACCTTACATCATATAAATAAATTAACTTAAAATTCATCAAATATTTAAATTTAAGAGCTAAAAGTATAAAACTTATAGGAGAAAATATAAGCAAAAATCTTCATGACATTGTATTTGTCAATTATTTCATGATGAAAATTAACAAATTGCACTGTATCATTATTAAATCTTTTGTTCAACAAAGGACACTATCAACAGAGTGAAAATGCAACCTACAGAATGGAAGAAAATATTTGCAAATCATGTATCTGATAAAGGATTAATATCAAGAACTTATAAAGAACTCCTACAACTCAGCAACAAAAATATAGAAAACCTAAATAAAAGCCTAGAAATATAAATTGGTACAGGCATTATGGAAAACAGTATGGAGGATTCTCAAAGAATTGAAAACATAACTGTATGATGCAGCAATTTAGTTTCTGGGTATTTATCCAAAGAAAACAAGAACACTAACTTGAAAATATATATGCAACCCCATGTTCATTGCAGCATTATTTATAATAGCCAAGATATGGAAACAACATAAGTGTCCGTCAATGGATGGATAAAGAAACTGTGATATATCATGGAATATCATTTGGCCATAAAAAATAAAATCTTGCCATTTGCAGTAGTATGGATGGTCCTCAAGGGCATTATGTTAAGTAAAATAAGTCAGCTAGAGAAAGACAAATGCCATATGATCTCTCTTATAGGTGGAATCGAAATAAAAACCTATACAAACAAAGAAAAAACCCACAAGCTCATAGATACAGAGAACAGATTGGTGGTTGCCAGAGGTGGGAGGGTGGTGGAAGAAAGAGGTGAAGAGGGTCAAAAGGTAAAAAGAAAAAGAAATGGACAAAGGACTTGAACATACATACTCTAAAGAAGATATACAAATGACCACTAATCACATGAAACAATGCTTAACATCAGTAATCCTGAGGGAAATGCAAATTATAACCACAGTGAGACAATGTTTCAGGTCCATTAAGGTGGCTATTATTAAAAAAAAAAAAAAGTTGGCAAGGATGTGGAGAAATTGAAATCCTTGTGCATTGCTAGTGGGAATGTAAAATGGTGCAACCACTATGGAAAATGGTATGGCATTTCCTCAAAATATTAAAAATAAATTTACTATATGATTCAGCAATTCTACTTCTGGGTATATACTCAAAGCAACTGAAAGCATGGACTCAAACAGGTAGTTATATACCTATGTTCATAGCAGCTTTATTCACATTAGCCAAATGTGGGAGCCACCCAAGTATCCAGTGAAGGTTAAATCAACAAAATAAATGTGGTGTATACATACAATAGAATATTATTTAGTCTTAAAAAGAGATGCAATTTTGACACATGCTACAACATGGATGAACCTTGAAGATGTTAGCCTACATGGAATAAGCTAGTCACAAAAGGACAAATGCTATAAGGATTCCCTTTGTAATCAAATTCATAAAGACACAAAGTAGGATGGTGGTTGCCATAGGCTGGGGAAGGAGAGAATGGGAAATTGCTGTATAACGGGCACAGAGTTTCATTTTGGGAAGATAAAGAAATGTTCTGGAGAAGGACGGTGATGATGGTTGCACAACAATGTGAATTAAAATCACAGAATCTTACACTTAAGAATGGTTAAAATGGTAAACATTATGTAATTCATATCTTACCAGAATGAAAGATGATCACTTCCAAGTGGCACAAATGGAAGATATGACTTGAAAGGAAAAGGAAGACTCATTTTTCTCAAAGTGGGGTCTTTGAGAGGTGTATACATCTTTGGGGCCAGTTCACATTTTACAGGAAGTCAAGTGTCCTATGTGGGTAAAGGGGAAAGATGTCAGAGGCAGATGTACATTCCATAGCAGCCAAGATATCAGGCTTTCACCCCATTCCCGATTTCTTTTGTTCAATCTCTTCTTAGTCAGTGATGCCAACACTTGGTCTAGATGGCAATCTGTAATCAATCAAGATCTTGTTAAGTCTAAAAAGTAATATTAGCTAGCCCTATTTTCAACATGTCAGGGCAAGGAAAAATTGAGGGATGAGAACAAGCCAAAGAGTTTCTATAATCAAAGGGGCTTGCTCTGAGCAACTCCAAGTCACGCTCTTCAGAATCCAAAACCAAGTGAGGCTCACTTCGAGAAAAGCTCCAAATATGTGGAGTAGGATGATTAAAATCTGCTTGACTCCAAGTGACCTGGTTAGCTACATAACCTCTTAAAGAAAGAGAGAAAAATCTTACAAAACTAAGATGGTTGTTTAATTCTTGAGACTTGAAATGTATGCTTCATGATTATGGAACTTGTGTTCTAAAAGTTCCTATTTTTAATTATAGGTTACTATATGGAAAAATACTTTTCTAAAAGCAATATGATATCCTAGATTTAATTATAGAAAATAAAAAAGACATTTGTAGAGATGTAGTGAAATCTAAGTAGTGTCTATATTTTAGTTAATAGTACTGTATCAATGTTAATTTCTTAGTTTTAGCAAAAGTTTCATGATTATGTAAGATGTTAACTTAAGGGGAAACTGACTGAAGGATATATGGGAATCCTTTGTATTTAATTCACAACTTTTCTATAAATCTAATATTATCCTAAAATATAAAGTTTATTTTTAAAATTTCTAGGACAATTGGTTATTCATTTGTAAAAATAGATGAAAATTAAATTGGACCTTGACATCATTCACAAAAATCAATTCCAGATGGATTATCGATCTAAATGTAAAAGACATGAAATACACTGAGAGGGAGACAGAAGGATGGAGAGCGAGAGATGGAGAAACAGAGAGAGAGAAACTGAGAAAGAGAAAGCTTTAGAAGATAATCATAATTCATAATTATGACAGTTCATAACTCATAGGATATCATCATAATTCATATGATAATTCATAATCAAGATACAATAAATAAAAATAGATAAGTATAATACATTAAAACAATGAACTTCTATTTATCAAAAGATATTATTAAGAGTATGAAAAGAAAAACCCAGGATAGAAGAATACATGTACAACATATATACCCACAAAGATTTTTTATCCAGAATATAGGAAGAGCTCCTAAGTATCAGAAAGAAAAAAGATAGACAACCAATTCTAAAAAATGGGCAGAACAGTTGAAAATGTATTTCATAATAGTGTAAATCCAAAGGGTTAAAATATACATAAAGGTTTTCAGTCTCATTAGTAATCAAGGAAATGCAAATTAAAACCATGGTGAGATGCAACTATGTACCCACAAGATTGGCAAAAATTAATGATGTTGGCAAGATCTTGGAACAACATGAACCCTCTTACTCTTCTTATTGTGGTGTCAATTGTTATGACTGCTTTCAATAACAAGGTGTCTAGTAGAATTGAAGATACGCATACCCTATAACTTAGCAATTCTCACTTTTAGGTATCAATATATAGGTAAAACTAACACAATATATATGTTATATATATATTATATATATATAATATATATATACACAGATAAAAAATAAATATTAGGGATATATAAATGGAAGTGATCAACATAAAATCATTCTAAGTGTTATGCCTATTGGGATTATAAGTGGTTGAGATTAGGCAGGTAAAGTGGGAAGGGCTTCTGTGTAGTAAGCACTGTTCTATTTCTTGATACAGATGGTGATTACACAGGTGATTACTTCATGATTTTTCATCATTAAACTGTACATTTCTGCTTCATGTACTTGTTAAATATGTAGATGTAGAAAGGAAAGTCCTCCATCCCACCTACACATTTCACAACTAAAAAGTTTTACTGAATGAATGATAAGAATGACTTGATATACCATCAAGTTCAAGGCCTTACTATTTTAGTTTTTCATTGAAGGGCTGAATGAATTTGAACATTAATAGAGTGAAATTCTAGAAAGAATGCCACCAAAGTGTTTTTATCTTTATAAAATAATTTTAAAGGAGTTTTAAAATATACTTTAAGGTTTGGGATAATTAAAATAGCATTTTAATTTGTTTGGTTTACATAAATATTTAATAAAATGTGTTTACATCCAGTTAGCAGATTCAGTTTTCACAAAGGACTGTTCCTAATTACATGAGACAAAAAGTTTTAAATTGTGTTTTCCTTCCATTAACTGAAATGAACTGCTGAAAAAAGTAAATCCAAAAACAAGCATAAAGAAATTTCAAGTATGTATTTTAGTCCCAGTTTTTCCACAATAACTTAGTTTTGCATTTTACTTTTATTCAAGTAGTATTTTGAAATATACTTCTGTACTTGCTTAATGTTTGTAGTACATAAATTGTGTTGTCATGGAAACCCAAAGCTTACTGATATATTTCAATAGTGTTGATTGCTGAGAAAAGTATTTGACACCCTTCTATTTTCATCTTTGAATTTGGTAAGAACAATAAAAGCACAGCTTTTTATATAAAAAGCACAGCACAAAAGTCATTACCTAGCAGTTAAGAAAATTACTTCACCTTTATCCTGAGTTTTAAAACAAGTTTTTACATAAAATTTTTAGATATCTAAAGGAAAATAATCCCACATAATCTGTGTGAGTTCAATATTGTACATAGATAACACTATATTTGCATTATTTTATTATAAGAGCATGTATTTTTATGTTGTATTCACTCTTTACATTCCAACAAAAATTGACCTCACATGATTACTTTCAAAGTGTCTTTTACTAATATTTTTTTTCTCCAGATCTTTTTTATTTTCTATTACTTCATTGGTATACTTTAATACCTTGAGAAAATATATTACTTTTTTCTTTCTTACCAAAATACTAGGTCTACAAACACCGGAGCTTGTCTATGTATATTTACGATAACAAGCTGTGAGAAGATTCATTTATTCTGAGTTCTTATTTCATAGTTAATAAATGAAATTCTGGGCTTGGAAAGAAGTCAAGAAATTGGTGGCCAAAATTTGTGATCTGGTTTCTAGTCAATGAGTTTAAAAATTAACAGGTTATATATAAAATATAGCATTCAATACCTAGATGGCAGGACTTGTTTAGTTGCTTTAAAACTTTAATGTGCTCAAAAATAACCAGAGGATTTTGGTAAAAGAGATTCTCTGATTTAGTAGATCTGGGTTGAGAGCTGAAGTACTGCCCTACTAATAAGTTAACAGGTGATACTCATGAGGAGTTCCGCAGAACACACTCTGTGTAGCAAGGGTTCAGATCGTGTTGTTTTGAGGAGATGCTTAAGGCCAGGTCTCTGTCAGATAAATGGACTTTGAGATTTCAGGCTTCTGAGATTTTTCACTCCATGGGCCTTTAAAGCCCTCATAGGTGTCTGGAACATTATATCCAAATTTTGTTCCTTTATTCCCAAATCTTTTGCTTGATCTCAATAGGATACTATTTCTGACCCTCCAAATCTGTGAGGTGCTCCTTCTGAAAGTGCCTTTAACACCTGGTTCTTGTCTCTCTTGTACCCCTCATCACACTCCCTTGTAATTACCTATTCAGGCTCATAACTCATTTTGTAGTTGTAGGTAAGAGCAAAACTAATACTAATCAGTAGGTACTGAAAGGTAACTTAAGATTTTGGTTGTTGTTAACTTTCACAAAGTAAATAGTATATATCTGAAGCAGAAATAATAAAATAATAAAATAGAAGGATGTAGATGTAGAAAGGAAAGTCCTCCATCCCACCTACTGACACCCTTACATTAAATCCTTGTCTCCAGAGTAATCATGGTTAACAGTTCCTTATTACTCATTTATTTTTCTATAATTATTTTATTTTCATACATTTATTATATATAATAACCATTAGGAGCAACTGTGGCAGAGATTTTTGGAAAGTACCAGGGTGCCACAATGTGACATGCATCTAAAATTTTGATAGATACTCTCCAAATGCATTTCAGAGAGAATGTACCAATGTTAAACCTCCCAAATGTGAGTGCCTATTTCTTCATAACCCTGTCAATATTTAGCATCATCAAACTTTTAAGTCTTTTGTAATATAAGAGATAAAATATAAGATATCTTATTATTGATTGTATTTCTGTCATGAGGGAGGTTTAACACGTTTCCAACTTTTTTTCAACATCTCTATTTATTTTTCTCTTACCAGCTTTACCATTTATCATGTTTAAAATATTTAAAAATAGTTTTCCTACTGATTTATATCAGCTTTTAGTGTATTAAGGAAATTAGTCATTGTAAATTACATATAGTAATAATTTTTCCCAGTAATAATTTTACCTTTTATGTTGTATATTTTTTGATCCAACAATAATTTTTAATTCTTATGTGAGTAAATGTGTATACTTGGAGGGGTTTATAGACATAATATATTTTAATTATAATTTATATTATTTATTTTCTTTTGAAGTAGATGTGTTTGGGCTTTAATGTGTAATCAAATTTAATAATGTCTCTGTTTTAGGCAGTATTTTGTTGTGTCCATATTTTCAAACTTTTGCTATGTGCTCTTCAGTTTCCCCTTTTTATTTATTTCTTTTTTATAATTTTGTAAGTTTATACTATTTTTTGGTTATTTGAGTTGCTATTATAATGCCTTTAAATAAAATATTTACAGCTCTTTTAAAATTATCAATTTACAGAATAAATCATCATCAATATTCTTCCTGTTTTGAAAATTAATTCATTTAAGCTTCCTTTTATCTCCCTTTTTGCCCCTTCCCTCTACTTTTCAAGTTGTGGTAATAAACTGAGATTTTTTTCCTTTCTCATTAAATTTTTATTTTATTGTTATATGACATTTATTTCAAGGTTAAATATCTACCTTTTTTTATAACCATCTTTTCTGCTATTAAAGTGATTTAATAATAATTACTGATCTTTTTATGCTACAGCTTTCCCACTTCTAACAGATCATTTCATCATATGGATCTTCAGCTTTAAGAGCAGAGAATTTGTTATTTATACATCTAAATAACAAATTTGCTGAGTTTCTCAAAAACTGACTTTTGCCAACGAAATTCACACAACCAAAATACTGGTCCAAACTATTCTAAGAAATAAAATTATAAAGCATACACAATATTCTTGTCCCTCAGTTTTTACATTCTCCTCTTGTAGATAAATCTGCATGGGTGGATGTATGTGAGCTGGAAGCCTATGTGATTAACTTAAACTCGGACTGTTGAAAGAATTTCAGTAAACTTGATGGCTGAGAATCTACTGTACTTGAAGACATCAAATTTGTGCAAATATTTGAGAAAACTGTCTTTCCTCCTGTCTGTGCTTGCGTAGGTTCTGTTAATCTTTTCCTCACTATTTTCTGTGACTGGCAAGACTCGTCTAATTGTTACACTATTCCTATCATATGATATTTCTTCTCATAAAGTTACATTTAAATTCTGATTTACAGACTATTCTGTCTTATTAGGGTAACTACTAATCTCTGCTATGCTTTCAATTATGAGTTTTTCAAGATTCTCTGAGAACAAATGCATTTTCTTATTTCTTGGAGAAACACCTCAATGTCTCCCTCATATAATGCTAGAGTTGCCAATTAAGGGCATAATTCATTTGAATATAAACAAGGATTTTTGCTAATGTGAATTGAATACTGGTAGAGTTGAATTGGTGCTGCTCAGCATAACTAAGTATTCATACCCTCATAAAAGACATTAGTTTTTCCAAAACATTTTTCTTAAAGAACACAGTCCATTAACCAATTTGACCAATCATATTTAGTGCAAAATTATGACACCAGGAATCAACAGACTGAATACTTTTAATTTGGATGGCTTTGACTTGTATTCTCTGTCTTCATCATGGTCTTCAACACTCTATTATGCTCACAAAATAGGTGTTTATTTTACCTTCCTGATCCGTGAAGAATTTTGGGTGACTAGCTTCTAAGAGAGCAAGAACATTACTGAAAAAAAAAAAAAAACTAACCCTAACATTTTACTGAATTCAACCAGTATTTTTTATTGAATTGAATAAATACAAGGTATCAGCCAGGATGTGGCAAAGAAAAGAGATAATTGGTTAGGAATTTCAAATGTAAGGGATTCTATTTAGACAATGGTTACACAAGTATTGAAAGGGCTGGCAGGACAAAAGGGAAAAGAGGGTTTCTGTAGAAACAAGAAAGGAGAAGGGGTAACACCTGGAGGTCACAAAATTAGAAAAGCCCTTCGACTGGTGTCTATGTGCCTGCATCTGCTTTTGTCCTGCTTCAATCTCTGCCAGCTCCTAGCAGTCCTGGCAGTTGGAACTCACATTGCCCAAGTGTGCTGTCTCTGCACAGTATTCTGGAATCTGCAGTTGACCCCCTTCTGTCGCTGCTCCACCAGCGACTCTCTTGTTTGTTGAGAGCCAAAAAGTAGGAAGCGTCTTCTTTTCTTAACTTTCGCTTGTCCATCAGTGCCTCCTACTAGCAAAATCAATACAGTTTGAGAATTTATCCCATGTTCAGCAGGGTAGAACAGAGCATAGAAGGGAGGGTGAGGAAATGAGACACCACAGATAAATAACCAGCACACAGAGTTTGCATGTAGACAGTCAAGAATAAAGGGGAAAATGTTCAAATCAGGCATCAATATTAAGGTATTAACTATTCTCTGTACTGTGTTGATATGGGTTGTCTCACCATGTCATACCTTAATAAGAGGAACTGATCTGTAGTTTTATGTTAAAAAGATATGTTCAAATATCTTGACCTTCATTTGAAAGAATATTACTAGGTACATTTCAGAACTAATTATGAAATAGAAAACTATATGAAGTGAGCATGTATAGTAGTGAAGAGAAAAATAGGGAGCTAAAATTTGGTTTTAATTATGGACATTATTTTAAGGGCAGCTACACTTAAAAAACACTTTACCTGAATTTTCTGAGTATCTGGTAAAACTAGAACTTTAATTAAGGCCATAGAACTATTCTGACAGTAGTTGAGGAAGCTTAGTTAGGCAATAGACTGAAAAATTAGTTTAATCACACCTCTTACTCTTTTGCTATCTGAATGGACTATTTAGATTACATATGTGATGATTTTCCAGGTCTAAAATACTGCCTTGTATATACATCACTTATAGGTAGGATTTTGATCCATACACATTAGTCCCATTTAGTAGAATGTGTATGTACAGTCTGAACATATTCTAAGTAACCTGTTCATTTTCCTTCAGAATATTTGCAGTAGAGATTCTCATAATGTCTTTATGTCTCAATTTCATGTATTGCTAAATAAGAACAGTGACAACAAAAATATTATTTCTTTTTGTTTCAGGAATGCATAGGCTATAGAAAGTACCATGATGAATCAAAGGTAATTTACCATGACAAAAGCATGCTCTGCATAACTTTGTCTCCAGGAACTTCTTGGTTCCTGATCATAATTACTCATCTGTGCACATAAGTATAATAGACACTTTCCAATTTGGGTCAATGAAGGGAAGAATTTCCTCATGTGCATATACAGGTTCTCCTTGAGCTAGAATAAAGAGTAACTTATACAAAAAATAATTGTCTATAAGTGCTCCCCCTACAGCCTCTAAAAAAATAAGTAAAATAGTTTTGTAGTTTGGACAGTCTGTGAACATATTCTGACCCTCCTGCTTTTCTTTACCTTCCATTGCTCAACAGTACAGTTTCCATCAGTAAGTTTTTAAAAACATTTTCAAGACATTCTGTGCCTCTTTTTTACTATTAATACTGGTGAATGTGTAATATTATAAAAGGGTATACATGTCTAAAGCATTATTTGTGGTTTAATTCTTGTTAACAATAAGAAACTTTTGCTGGCATAACTCATTTTAACTTGAATTTCAGAGGCTCATCTCCATACTTCTGGAATTCATTATGGCAAATTTCAAAAACAGAAATACATTTTATGTGTCAGCTACTTTTTCTCTGGTTACTTCCAGGTTCTTCTTAATTTTATGATTAAATCAAACTATAACAACATTCATTTACTTTTCTTATGTGATTTCCTGTGCTCTTGAATTCAAATTTTTTTGAAATTTTACAAGATAATAACAATATAATTATAAATTAGTGCCATAATTGAAAGTCATAATATAATTTTCTTAAGGTATACTGCTTTTCATTCTGTACATACAAAAACATTTAGCTAGAGAAAGCAAAAAACTTATGGAGGAATTAAATACATAACTCTGCTTACTCACAGAAAAAAGACAAAAAAGAAAGTAATAAGGGAATAAAAAAAGGAGGAAAAAGGAACTATCTGAAATAATAAATGTCCAAGACTGTGGAAAATTATAGTAAAAAGTAAGTTAAATATTTCTGCTATTGTGGCAAAACAAATATCTCTATTATAACTTACAAAGAATATAGGATTAATATGTTAGTATTAAATACAAGCCAAATAACAGGAACATAAAATTTAATAAACTTTAAAAAATTGAATTGTGAGAGGCTCAAGCTAATGGTTAGAAAATTGGTGTATATATATATATATATATATATATATATATATGAGCCCAATGTTCCCATTGAATATACATCCTGAGGTCATGCACATTAAACCCAGACTCTCATTTCAGCTTAATCTGTAATCCAGGTAATGACAATTTATGCTTAGAAAGATGACCCAGAGGCCCTAAAATATCCTTGATTATTTTATGGAAGGTTAAGTTATGTTCATTGGAATGTACTCAGGAGAAAAGAGTAACCTCTCACACATTTTACTTTTTGAGTAAACTTTGTTGTTTTTATCTATTATAGAAGTGATACATATTTTTTAGCAAAAATTGGAGAAGCACAGAAATTAAGACAACAAAAATAAAATACCACAAATAATGCTGTAACACAGGAAAATTTACTTCCGGAATTTTAGTGTTTTTCCTGCCAGTAGTGGTTTTTTGTTGTTGTTTTTGTTCTTCACTTATTTGTTTATGTTTTTTCTTTACATAATTGTGATCATGAAGTATAAAAATTTTAATATTGCTTTATGTTTCTCAAGTTATTAGCTTTATAAAAATAATTCTAATAACTGAATGATACTAAATTGACTGGTTTTATCATTATTAAGTTCACTTTATCTGTAGTTTGATATTTAGGCTACTTCCATAATTTCAATTGTAATAAATAGTGGGACATAATTGTAGATAAAGTTTTTCCTATAATTTGCTTAGGACAAATTTTCAGAAGAATAACTGCTTTGCTATAACCTTAGAAATTTTTTAAAGCATATAAAATTATTTCAGTTGAATTCTGAGTGAATTAAAAACTTGATTTGATTAGAATTCCCAATCATATTGTCAATTAGGATTGTTGTTAAATTTGACTATATTCATATCATTAAGATATTAGTTTAAGAGCTCCTCTATTTTAGAAAAAATAATAGGAAATGGGAATTCTAAATGCTCATGCATCAAGAATATAAGACATTGAGACATTTGTGAGGAGAGAAATAAAGATGGTGGAGTAGGAGGGCAAAGAACTCACCTCCCCCCATGAGCACTTCAAAGATACATCTACATGTGGAACATTTCTCACTAAAACCAACTGAAGACTGGCTGATAGACTCCTATACAACAAAAATCTGAAAGATCCACATGGAATCATGTAGGAAGGAAATATAAGCAATCAGGTTGGGACCTGTGCCCCTATGAGGGCACTCTGAAGAGAAGGGAAATTACATAGGTAGAGATTATCTTAGGGGAGTGAGAAGTTTGAGCAACATACTGTGCATGACAGCTCTGAAGTCCAACACCAAGAAGACAAGTCCCTTTGGCTGGTTGGAGGGCTGGTCAGACTACACAACACTGTAAACGAACTATACTCCTATATAAAATAAAAATTAAATTTAAAAAAATGCCAGCCAGAACAGAAGAATACAATAACCAAAATGAAAAACACACTTAGAAGGAAATAACAGCAGACTAGGTGATACAGAAGAACGCATCAGTGATATGGAAGGTAGAATTATGGAAATCACCCAATCAGAACCGCAAAAAGAAAAACAAATTTTAAGAAAATAGAACATTCTAAGGAACCTTTAGGACAATATCAACTGTACCAAATTTGCATTATAGGAGTTACAGAAGGAGAAGAGAGAGAGAAAGGGATAGAAAATGTATTTGGTGAGATTATGGCTGAAACCCTCCCAAACCTGAAGAAGGAAACAGATATCCAGGTACAAAAAGAACAGAGGGTCTCAAACAAAATTAACTCAAACAGACTCACACAAAGACATATAATTAAAAATGGCAAAAATTAAAGTTAAAGAGAGAATTCTAAAAGCAACAAGAGAAAAACAAAAGTCATATACAAGGGAACCCCATAGGGCTATCAGCTGTTTTTTTATGCAGAAACTTCACAGGTCAGAAGGGAGTGGCATGATATATTAAAAGTGCTGACAGGGAGGAACCTGCAATGTAGAATAATCTATCCAGCAAGGTTATCACTTAGAATTTAAAGAGGCATAAAAACTGAGATAAGCAAAAACTCAAAGAGATAATCAGTACTAACATAATCTAAAATAAATGTTAAAGGGTTTTCTCTAAGTGGAAATAAAAAGGCTATAACAAGAAGTAAGTATATATAGGAAAGGAAAATCTCACTAGTAAAATCAAATATGTACTAAAGGCTGAGGATCAACCACTTAAATAAGCTAGTACAAATATTAAAAGACAAAGAATTTTAAAATCAAATGTAACTTTAATTATCAGCAAAGTGATAAACATGAAAATGTAAAATATGACATCAAAAACACAAATTGGGGCTTCCCTGGTGGTGTAGTGGTTGAGAGTCTGCCTGCCGATGCAGGGGACACAGGTTCGTGCCCTGGTCCAGGAAGATCCCACATGCTGCAGAGCAGCTAGGCCCGTGAGCCATGGCCGCTTAGCCTGCGTGTCCGGAGCCTGTGCTCCTCAATGGGAGAGGCCACAAAAGTGAGCAGCCTGCATACCGCAAAAGAAAAAAAAAACACAAATTGAAGGGGAGGGGAGTAAAAATGTAGATCTTTTAGAATGTGTTTTAACTTAAAGGACTACCAGTTTAAAATATGTAGATATAGTTATACGTCAACATATATGGAACTCATGGTAACCACCAATCAAAAACATAGAACAGATATACGAAAACTAGAGAGAAAGGAAAAAAGCATACCAATAAAGAAAGTCATCAAACCACAAGGAAAGAAACCAAACAAGAAGAACAAAAACAGAAAAAAACTACAAAAACAACCAGAAACAAGAAATAAAAAGGCAATAAGTACATACCCATCAAAAATCAATTTTAATGTCGATGATATAAATATTATAATCAAAAGACACAGGGGTGGCTGATTGGATAAAAAAGCAAGACCCATTTATGCTGCTTACAAAAGACTCACTTCAGGAATAAAGATACACAAAGACTGAAAGTGTGGGCATGGAAAAAGATATTTCATGAAAATGGAAATGACAAGATAGCAGGGATAACAATACTAATACGAGACAAAGTAGACTTTAAATCAAAGGCTATAAAAAATACAAATAAGGGAATTATATAATGATCAAGGGATAAATTCAAGAAAAGGATATAACATTCATTAAAAAATATGCACCTAATACAAGAGAACATAAATATATAAAGCAAGGATTAACAGACATAAAGGAAAAAAATAACAATAATACAATAATAGTAGGAGATTTTAACACCACACTTACATTAATGGATATATAATCCAGACAGAAAATCAATAAGGAAACAGTGGTCTTAAATGGAACATTAGATCAGTTAGACTTAATATATATCTACAGAACATTACATCCAAAAACAAAAGAATACACATTATTTTCAAGTGCACAAGAAACGTTCTCCAGGATAGATCACATGCTAGGCCACAAAACAAGTCTCAACAAATTCTAGAGCAGAAAAATTATGTCAAGAAGTTTACCTGACCACAATGGTATGAAAATAAATATCAATTAAAGGAAGAAAAATAGGAAAAACTAAAAAACATGGAGACTAAACAACATGCTACTAAAACACTAATAGGTCAATGAAGAAATCAAAGAGGAAATCAGAAAATACCTTGAGACAAATGAGAATGGAAACAACTTTCCAAAATCTATGGGATGCAGCAAAAGCATTTCTAAGGGGAAATTTTATAACAGTACAGGCCTCCCTCAAGAAACAAGAAAAATCACAAATAAACAATATAAGCAAACAACTAAAGGAATTAGAAAAAGAACAAACAGAGTCCAAAGTCAACAGAAGAAAATAATAAAGATTGAAGAGAAAATCAATAAAACAGAGACAAAAAAGGAAAGGAAAAAAGAAAAGAAAAAAATCAATTAAAACAAAAGTTGTTTTTTGTATAGAAAAAATAAATGGATAAACTTGTATCTAGGCTCACCAAGAAGAAAAGAGAGAGGACAGAAATAAACAAAATAAGTGAAAGAGGAGCAAAAATAACAGATACCACAGAGATATAAAAATATAATTCTATGAATAGATACATGCCAACAAAAGGAACGACCTAGAAAAGTGAACAAATTTTTAGACATATATAGCCTACCAAGGCTGAATCAAGAAGAAGCAGACTATTTGAACAGACTAATTAATAGAAGATAAATTGAATTCATAAACAACAACAACAAAAAAACCCAGCAAACAAAAGTCCAGGAATGGACAGCTTCACAGGGGAATTGTAGCAAACATATAAAGAAAAGCTAATATCTATCTTTCTCCAATTAGTCAAAAATTTTTAAGAGGATGAAACACTCTCAAATTCATTCTACCAGGTCACCATTACCCTAATACTAAACCAGACAAACTCACTATAACAAAAGAAAATTGCAGGTCAATATCTCTGATGAATATAGAGGCAAAAATACTCAACAAAATATTAGCAAACAAAAAACAACAATATATAAAAGGATCATACACCATGATCAAGTAGGATTTATTCCAGGGATGTAAAGATGGTTAAATATCTGCAACTCAATTCATGTTATACATCCCATTAACAAAGGAAAGAATAAAAATTGCATGATCATCTCAATAGATGCAGATCCTAGAAGAGAATATAGGCAAAAGACTCTGACATAAATTGTCGCAATATGTTTTTGGATCTGTATCCTAAGGCAAAAGAAATAAAAGCAAAAATACACAAATAGGATCAAGTTAAACTTAAAAGCTTTTTCACAGTGAAGGAAACCATAAACAAAATGAAATGACAACATATTAAATTGGAGGAAATATTTTCAAATGGTGTGACCAACAAGGGTTTAATATCCAAAATATATAAACATCTCATACAAATCAATATCAAAAAACAAACAACCCAATTAAAAAATGGGCAGAAGACTGAATAGACATTTTCCAAAGAAGACATAAAGATGGCTAACAGGCACATGAAAAGATGCTAAACTTCACTAATTATCAGAAAAATGCAAATCAAAACAATGAGATATAACCTCACACCTGTCAGCATGGCTATCATCAAAAAGTCTACAACTAACAAATGTTGGTGAGGATGTGTAGAAAGGAAACCCTTGTACATTGTTGGGAATATAAATTTGTGTAACCACTATGTAAAACAGTATAGAGGTTCCTCAAAAACCTAAAAATAGAACTACCATATGATCCACCAATTTCACTGCTGGGTATATATCTGAAGGAAATAAAAACATTAATTCAAAAAGGTAGATACACCCCAAAGTTCATAGCAGTATTATTTACAATAACCAAGCAGATGAATGGATAAAGAAGATGTGATATATATATATATATATATATATATATATATATACACGCACACACACATATATACACAGTGGAATATTACTCATCCATAAAAATGAATAAAATTCTGCCATTTGCAGCAATGTGTATGGAACTGGAGAATATTATGCTTAGTGAAATAAGTCAGAGAAAGACAAATATAACATGATATTATTTATCAATAAAATAAAACAAATAAATGTATGTAGCAAAACAGAAATACATTCACAGAAATAGAGAACACACTAACGGTTAACAGTCAGAGAAGGAAGGGGTAGGGGATTAAGATATACAATCTACTATGTATAAAATAAATAACCAACAAGGATATATTGTAAGACACATGGAAATATAGGTATTATTTTGTAATAATTTTAAATGGACTATAATATAAAAAATATTGAATTACCATTTTGTATACTAGAAATTAATATAATATTGTAAATTAACTATAGTTCAAAAAAAGACAATATTGAGAAATTTGATACATTAATTCACTCATTCATTTCTCTTCCTCAACACTAACATTATTTAATATAAAACAATTATTTATTGTCTTGTGCTAAATATTATATGATGTAAAGAAATTTCCCTCATTTAAACAAATAGTGGGAATCATAGCTTGCTAAATAATACATTTTGATATGTCAAAACATCTTTAGAAAAATATAAGCCAATATGGCCTAAAGAAGAGAAAGTGATCAGTCTTGACTGAGGGAGGGATCTGTAATATTTAAACTAGGTCTTGAATTTGTAGAATAGAAATAGTACAAATAACAGTGTAGTTCTAATCAGTATACCTGATTCTTAAACTGTAATACTTTAAATACCTTGATCAACTTGACTGTATATACTACGTTTCAGTTTGATTATGCCTTATATTGGATAAAACAGTATCTGTCTTCACAGGGTTACTATAAAGATCAAATAAGGATTTCATCTATTGCTGTGTCCCACAGGTTTTGGATCGTCATGTTTTCATTGTCATTTTTCTCAAGGTATTTTTTGATTTCCTCTTTTATTGCTTCAGTGATCCATTGGTTGTTTAGTAACATACTGTTTAGACTCCATACATTTGTGTTTTTTCACAGCTTTTTTTTTTTGGCTGTAATTGATTTCTAATCTCCGTGTGTCATAGTTGGAAAAGATGCTTGATATGATTTCAATTTTCTTAATTTTACCAAGGCTTGATTGGTAACCTAAGATATGATCTATCCTGGAGAATGATGACTTGAGAAGAAAGTGTATTCTGCTGCTTTTGGAAGGAATGTCCTATAAATGTCAATTAAGTCTATCTGGTCTAATGTGTCATTTAAGGCTTGTATTACCTTATTGATTTTCTGTCTGGATAATCTGTCCACTGGTGTAAGTGGGGTGTTAAAGTCCCCCACTATTATTGTGTTACTATCAATTTCCCCTTTTATGGCTGTTAGAATTTGCCTTATGTATTGAGGTACTCCTATGTTGGGTGCGTATATATTTATAACTGTTATACCATCTTCTTGGATTTATCCCTTCATCATTATGTAATATCCTTCCTTAACTCTTGTAACAGTCTTTATTTTAAACTTTATGTTGTCAGATATGAGTATTGCTACTCCAGCTTTCTTTTGATTTCCTTTTGCATGGAATATATTTTTCCATCCCCTCACTTTCAGTCTGTAAGAGTCCCTAGGTCTGATTGTGATAAAAACTCTCCAGAAAGTGGGCATAGAGGGAACATACCTTAACATAATAAAGGCCGTATATGACAAACCCACAACAAACATCATTCTCAATGGTGAAAAATCGAAAACATATCCTCTAAGATCAGGAACAAGACAAGGATGTCCACTATAGACACTTTCATTCAACATAGTTTTTGAAGTCCTAGCCATGGCAATCAGAGAAGAAAAAGAATTAAAGGAATCCAAATTGGAAAAGAAGAAGTAAAACAGTCACTGTTTGCAGATGACATGATACTATACATAGAAAATCTTAAAGATGCTACCAGAAAACTACTAGAGCTAATCAATGAATTTGGCAAAGTTGCAGGATACAAATTAATACACAGAAATATCTTGCATTCCTATACATTAAAAACAAAAGTTCAGAAAATTAAGGGAACAATCCCATTTACCACCACATCAAAAAGAATAAAATACCTGGTTATAAACCTACCTAAGGAGACAAAAGACATGTACTAAGAAACCTATAAGATACAGATGAAAGAAATCAAAGATGACACAAACAGGTGGAGACATATACCATGTTCTTGGATTGGAAGAATCATTATTGTGTAAATGACTACACTACCCAAACAAACTACAGATTCATGCTATCCCTATCAAATTACTGATGGCATTTTTCACAGAATTAGAACAAAAAATTTTTACAATACATGGAAACACAAAAGACCCTGAATAGCCAAATCAATCTTGAGAAAGAGAACTGGAGCTGGAGGAATCAGACTCCCTGACTTCAGACTATACTTCAAAGCCACAGTCATCAAAATAGTATGGTACTGGCACAAAAACAGAAATATGGAACAATGGAACAGGATAGAAAGTCCAGAAATAAATCCATGCACCTATGGTCACCTAATCTATGACAAAGGAGACAAAAATATACAATGGATAAAATACAGTCTTTGCAATAACTGGTGCTGGGAAAACTGGACAGCTACATATAAAAGAATGAAATTAGGGGACCCCCCTGGTGGTCTATTGATTAAGACTCCATGCTTCCACAGCAGGGGGAGCGAGTTTGATCCCTGGTAGGGGAATTAAGATCATGCATGCTGCTAGGCATGGCCAAAATTTTTTTAATAAAAGAATGAAATTAGAACACTCCCTAACACCATACACAAAAATGAACTCAAAATGGATTAAAGATCTAAATGTAAGGCAGAACACTATAAAACTGTTAGAGGAAAAACATAAGCAGAACACTCTATGACATAAATTGCAGCAAGATCTTTATTGATCCACCTCCTAGAGTAATGAAAATGAAAACAACAATAAACAAATGGGACCTAATTAAACTTAAAAGCTTTTGCACAGCAAAGGAAACCTTAAACAAAATGAAAAGACAACCCACAGAATAGGAGAAAATATTTGCAAATGAATCAACTGACAAGGGATTAATCTCCAAAATATACAAGCAGCTCATACAGCTCAATATCAAAAAAACAAAGAACCCAATCAAAAAACTGGGCAGAAGATCTAAACAGACATTTCTCCAAAGAAGACATACAGATGGCCAAGAGGCACATGAAAAGATGCTCAACATCACTAATTATTAGAGCAATGCCAATCAAAACTACAATGATGTATCACCTCACAGAAGTCAGAGTGGTCATCATCAAAAAAATCTACAAACAATAAATGCTGTAGAGGCTGTGGAGAAAAGGGAACCCTCCTACACTGTTGGTGGGAATGTAATTTGGTACAACCATTATGGAGAACAGTATGCGGGTTCCTTAAAAAACTAAAAATAGACCTACCATATGCTTCAGCAATACTACTCGTGGGCATAAATCCAGAGAAAACCATAATTTGAAAAAAATACATGCACCCCAATGTTCACTGCAGCACTATTTACAATAGTTGAGACATGGAAGCAACCTAAATGTCCATCGACAGATGAATGGATAAAGAAGATGTGGTATATATATACAATGGAATATTATTCAGCCATCAAAAATGAAATAATGTCATTTGCAGCAACATGGATGGACCTAGAGATTGTCATACTGAGTGAAGTAAGTCAGACAGAAAAAGACAAATATCATATGATATTGCTTATATGTGGTACCTAAAAAAATGGTACAAATGAACTTATTTACAAAACAGAAATAGAGTCACAGATGTAAAAACAAGCTTATGGTTTCCAGGGGGCAAGGTGAGGGAAGGATATATTGGAAGACTGGAATTGACAAATACACACTACTATATATAAAATAGATACCTAATAAGGACATATTGTATAGCATAAGGAACTCTACTTGATATTCTGTAATGACCTAATGGGAAAAGAAACTAAAAAAGAGTGGATATATGTATATATATAACTGATTCACTTTGCTGTACATGTGAAATTAACACAACATTGTTAATCAACTCTACTCCAATAAACTTTTTTTTTAAAAAAGAAACACATAAGGATATTATCATACCTTGAATTCCCCAGGAAGCAGAACTTGTGGCAAAAACAAGTGTCACTACTTTATTAGGGATTTCAATATCAGGAATGTAGTGGTTAAGGGACAGAAAGTGAATTAGGAAGAAGGAAGCACAAACATAAAGGAGTGTTATGGAGCTGAACAGCACATATTAATCACTCCTCCAAGACCATCTTCTTATGGGCAATGTGAAATAGTGCATATGAGGACAATTTGCCTGAGGATAAAGGGAGAAAGATTTATATTTCAGTCCCTGTCTCTCAGTGATCAAAGATTCACCCTATGACATATTTTCTCCCTTGCACATCTGAATTGTAAGCAGTACTTAGATATCTTATGCTCAGCATTAATAAGGAAGCTCTGTATTGGAAGGTAACAGATGAGTGTTGCAGAGATGAGGCAAAGTATTGTGAGGTGTACCCACTCAAGTTTCAAAATTCATGCAGATTTGTTATCCCCAGAGGTTTCTGGAGTTGAAGTTTTGGCAAAGCCCCAGAGTTAGGTGAGGCAGAGAATATATAAAATGATGACTAATACTGTTAATATTAAGAGGTAAAAGTCAAGAAATAAGGAGATATTGTAAGTAAGGAAAATAATAATTTCCAAGATTATTTCTGTGAACAATAAGTACCCTGGTTTGGTACCAGCTGGTTTCCAGTTCTTCATGTTAAGAGCTCAGAAGTCACCACTCTGATCTGACAAATAGAAATCTGAACAAACTGAAAAATCAATAACTCTTTTCACATCCATGACATAGGTGAAAACACAGGACAAACCACTGCCTCCAAGACTGGAGAGAAAGCAGAATACAGGGATTCATGGCTTACTGGAGCAGAGAGTTACAACTGGAACCCTCTGCAGGAACAAGTGCCAAGGTGGAAAAACCTGAACTGTAATTGATGAGTTGTTGGAGGCTAAGTGTGGATGCCTCTGAGAATTTAAAAACTCAGGGAGAGATTTGAGAGCTTCAAGATGGTGGAAGAGTAAGAGGTGGAGATCACCTTCCTCCCCACAAATACATCAGAAATACATCTACATGTGGAACAACTCCTACAGAACACCTACTGAAAGCTGACAGAAGACCTCAGACCTCCCAAAAGGCAAGAAACTCCCCACGTAACTGGGTAGGGCAAAAGAAAAAACAGAGACAAAAGAATAGGGACGGGACCTGCACCAGTGGGAGGGATTTGTGAAGGAGGAAAGGTTTCCACACACTAGAAGCCCCTTCGAGGGCGGAGACTGTGGGTGGCGGAGGGGGGAAGCTTTGGAGCCATGGAGGAGAGCACAGAAACGGGGGTGCAGAGGGCAAAGCAGAGAGAATCCTGCACATGTGATCTGTGCCGAACAGCACTCACCAGCCCAAGAGGCTTCTCTGCTCACCCTCTGGGATGGGTGGGGGCTGGGAGTTGAGGCTCGGGATTCGGAGGTCAGATTCGGAGGTCAAATCCTGGGAGAGGACTGGGGTTGGCTGCATGAACACAGCCTGAAGGGGGACAGTGCACCACGGCTAGCCTGGAGGAAGTCCAGGTAAAAGTCTGGAGCTGCCAAAGAGACAAGAGACTTTTTCTTGCCCTTTGTTTCCTGGTGCGAGAGGAGAGGGGATTAATACCACCTCTTAAAGGAGCTCCAGACATGGGCGTGAGCCGTGGTTATGAGCACAGACCCCAGAGACGGGCATGAAATGCGAAGGCTTCTGCTGCAGCCACCAAGAAGGCTGTGTGCAAGCACAGGTCACTATCCACACCTCTCCTTGTGGGAGCCTTTGCAGCCCGCCACTGCCAGGGTCCCGTGATCCAGAGACACCTTCCTCAGCGGAACACACGGTGCACCACACACACTCTACTGCTCCCTCCCCCTGGCCTGAGTGAGCCAGAGCCCTCTAATCAACTGTTCCTTTAACCCCGTCATGTAAGAGTGAAGAACAGATGCCCTCAGGCAACCTACATGCAGAGGCAGGTCCAAGTCCAAAGCTGAACCCCAGGAGCTGTGTGAACAAAGAGAAAGGGAAATTTCTCCCAGGAGCGTCAGGAGCAGCAGATTAAATCTTCATAGACAACTTAATGTACCCTGCACCTGTGGAATACCTGAATAGACAATGAATCATCCCAAATTGAGGAGCAAGGATATATATATATTTCTTCCCTTTTTTCTCTTTTTGTGAGTGTGTATGTGTATGCTTCTGTGTGTGATTTTGTCTGTATAGCTTTGCTTTTACCACTTAGCGTTCTGTCTGTCCTTTTTTTTTTTTTTTTTTGTAAAGTTTTAGCACTTGTTATCATTGGTGGATTTATTTTTTGGTTAGGTTGCTCTATTATTTATTTCTTTCTTTCTTTCTTTTTTTATTACTTTAAAATTTTTTATAATAATTATTTTTCATTTTTATTTTAATTATTTTATTTTACCTTCTTCTTCCTTACTTTCTTTTTTTTCCTCCCTTTTATTCTGAGCCATGGGGATAACAGGCTCTTGGTGCTCCAGCCAGGCATCAGGGCTGTGCCTATGAGGTGGGAGAGCCAAGTTCAGGACACTGGTCCACAAGAGTCCTCAGAGCTCCACTCAACAGAAAAAATCTCCCAGAGATCTCCATCTCAATGCCAAGACCCAGCTCCACTCAACGACCAGCAAGCTACAGTGCTGGAGAGCCTATGCCAAACAACTAGCAAGACAGTAACACAACTGCACCCATTAGCAAAGAGGCTGCCTAAAATCATAATAAGGCTACAGACACGCCAAAAAACACCACCAGATCCCTGCACCTGTGGAATACCTGAATAGACAATGAATCATCCCAAATTGAGGAGCAAGGATATATATATATTTCTTCCCTTTTTTCTCTTTTTGTGAGTGTGTATGTGTATGCTTCTGTGTGTGATTTTGTCTGTATAGCTTTGCTTTTACCACTTAGCGTTCTGTCTGTCCTTTTTTTTTTTTTTTTTTGTAAAGTTTTAGCACTTGTTATCATTGGTGGATTTATTTTTTGGTTAGGTTGCTCTATTATTTCTTTCTTTCTTTCTTTCTTTTTTTATTACTTTAAAATTTTTTATAATAATTATTTTTCATTTTTATTTTAATTATTTTATTTTACCTTCTTCTTCCTTACTTTCTTTTTTTTCCTCCCTTTTATTCTGAGCCATGGGGATAACAGGCTAAATGAAATTAAAAATTGTCTAGAAGGGATCAATAGCAGAATAACTGAGGTAGAAGAATGGTTAAGTGACCTGGAAGATAAAATAGGTGAAATAACTACTGCAGAGCAGAATAAACAAAAAAAGAATGAGAATAAGTGAGGACAGTTTCAAAGATTTCTGGGACAACATTCCCTTTTATTCTGAGCCATGTGGATGAAAGGCTCTTGGTGCTCCAGCCAGGCATCAGGGCTGTGCCTATGAGGTGGGAGAGCCAAGTTCAGGACACTGGTCCACAAGAGTCCTCAGAGCTCCACTCAACAGAAAGAGATTATAGTTGAAAACTTCCTTAATATGGGAAAGGAAATAGTTAATCAAATCCAGGAAGAACAGAGAGTCCCATACAGGATAAATCTAAGGAGAAAAACGTCAAGACATACATTAATCAAACTATCAAAAATGAAATACAAAGAACAAATATTAAAAACAGCAAGGGAAAAACAACAAATAATACAGAAGAGAATCGCCGTAAGGTTAATATCTGATCTTTCAGCTGAAACTCTGCAAGCCAGAAGGGAGTGGCAGGGCATATTTAGAGTGATGAAGGAGAAAAACTTACAACCAAGATTACTATACCCAGCAAGGATCTCATTTAGATTTGAAGGAGAAATTAAAACCTTTACAGACAAGCAAAAGCTAAGAGAATTCAGCACCACCAAACCAGCTTTACAACAAATGCTAAAGGAACTTCTCTAGGCAGGAAACACAAGAGGAGGAAAAGACCTACAATAACAGACCCAAAACAATTAAGAAAATGATACTAGGAACATACATATCGATAATTACCTTAAATGTAAAAGGATTAAATGTTCCCACCAAAAGACATAGACTGGTTGAATGGATACAAAAAAAGACCCGTATATATGCTATCTGCAAGAGACCCACTTCAGATCTAGGGAAACATACAGACTGAAAGTGAGGGGCTGGAAAAAGATATCCCATGCAAATGGAAATCAAAAGAAAGCTGGAATAGCAATTCTCATACCAGACAAAATAGACTTTAAAACAAAGACTATTACAATAAACATAGAAGGACATGACATAATGATCAAGGGATCAATCCAAGAAGAAGATATAAAAATAGTAACTATTTATGCACCCAACATAGGAGCACCTCAATACATAAAGCAAATACTAACAGCCATAAAAGGGGAAATCAACAGGAACACAATCATGGTAGGTTACTTTAATGCACCACTTTCACCAATGAAGAGATCACCCAAAAGGAAAATAAATAAGGAAACCAAGCTTTAAATGTTACACTAAACCTGAGGTACTTTTTTGATATTTATAGGACATTCCATCCAAAAACAACAGAATACCCATTCTTCTCAAGTGCCCATGGAACATTCTCCAAGATAGATCATATCTTTGGTCACAAATCAAGGCTTGGTAAATTTAAGGAAATTGAAATCATATCAAGTATCTTTTCTGACGACAACGCTTTGAGACTAGATATCAATTACAGGAAAAAAATCCTGTAGAAAATGCAAGCACATGGAGGCTAAACAATACACTACTTAATAACCAAGAGATCACTGAAGAAATCAAAGAGGAAATCAATACCTAGAAACAAATGACAATGAAAACAAAACATCAAAAGCAGTTCTAAGAGGGAAGTTGATATCAATACAATCCTACATTAAGAAACATGAAACGTCTCAAATAAACAAACTAACTTTACACCTAAAGCAATTAGAGAAAGAAGAACAAAACCCCCAAAGTTAGCAGAAGGAAAGAAATCATAAAGATCAGATCAGAAATAAATGAAAAAGAAATGACGGAAATGATAGCAAAGATCAATAAAGCTAAAAGCTGGTTCTTTGAGGAGATAAAATAAATGGAGAAACCATTTGCCAGGCACATCAAGAAAAAAAGGTAGAAGACTCAAATCAATAGAAGTTTTATAGGACATTCCATCCAAAAACAACAGAATACCCATTCTTCTCAAGTGCCCATGGAACATTCTCCAAGATAGATCATATCTTTGGTCACAAATCAAGGCTTGGTAAATTTAAGGAAATTGAAATCATATCAAGTATCTTTTCCAGCCACAACGCTTTGAGACTAGATATCAATTACAGGAAAAAAATCCTGTAGAAAATGCAAGCACATGGAGGCTAAACAATACACTACTTAATAACCAAGAGATCACTGAAGAAATCAAAGAGGAAATCAATACCTAGAAACAAATGACAATGAAAACATGACGACCCAAAACCTATGGGATGCAGCAAAAGCAGTTCTAAGAGGGAAGTTGATATCAATACAATCCTACATTAAGAAACATGAAACGTCTCAAATAAACAAACTAACTTTACACCTAAAGCAATTAGAGAAAGAAGAACAAAACCCCCAAAGTTAGCAGAAGGAAAGAAATCATAAAGATCAGATCAGAAATAAATGAAAAAGAAATGACGGAAATGATAGCAAAGATCAATAAAGCTAAAAGCTGGTTCTTTGAGGAGATAAAATAAATGGAGAAACCATTTGCCAGGCACATCAAGAAAAAAAGGTAGAAGACTCAAATCAATAGAAGTAGAAATGAAAAAGGAGAAGTAACAACTGTCACTGCAGAAATACAAAGGATCATGAGAGATTACTACAAGCAACTATATGCCAATAAAATGGACAACTTGGAAGAAATGGACAAATTCTTAGAAATGCACAACATTCCGAGACTGAAACAGGAAGTCAAGTATCTTTTCTGACGACAACGCTTTGAGACTAGATATCAATTACAGGAAAAAAATCCTGTAGAAAATGCAAGCACATGGAGGCTAAACAATACACTACTTAATAACCAAGAGATCACTGAAGAAATCAAAGAGGAAATCAATACCTAGAAACAAATGACAATGAAAACATGACGACCCAAAACCTATGGGATGCAGCAAAAGCAGTTCTAAGAGGGAAGTTGATATCAATACAATCCTACATTAAGAAACATGAAACGTCTCAAATAAACAAACTAACTTTACACCTAAAGCAATTAGAGAAAGAAGAACAAAACCCCCAAAGTTAGCAGAAGGAAAGAAATCATAAAGATCAGATCAGAAATAAATGAAAAAGAAATGACGGAAATGATAGCAAAGATCAATAAAGCTAAAAGCTGGTTCTTTGAGGAGATAAAATAAATGGAGAAACCATTTGCCAGGCACATCAAGAAAAAAAGGTAGAAGACTCAAATCAATAGAAGTAGAAATGAAAAAGGAGAAGTAACAACTGTCACTGCAGAAATACAAAGGATCATGAGAGATTACTACAAGCAACTATATGCCAATAAAATGGACAACTTGGAAGAAATGGACAAATTCTTAGAAAAGCACAACCTTCTGAGGCTGAACCAGGAAAAAATAGAAAATATGAACAGAACAATCACAAGCATTGAAACTGAAACTGTGATTAAAAATCTTCCAAACAACAAAAGCCCAGTATCAGATGGCTTCACAGGCGAATTATATCAAACATTTAGAGAAGTGCTAACACCTATCCTTCTCAAACTCTTCCAAAATATAGCAGAGGGAAGAACACTCCCAAACTCATTCTACGAGGCCACCAACACCCTGATACGAAAACCAGATAAAGATGTCACAAAGAAAGAAAACTACAGGCCAATATCACTGATGAACATAGTTGCAAAACTCCTCAGCAGAATACAAGCAAACAGAATCCAACAGCACATTAACAGGATCATACACCATGATCAACTGGGGTTAATCCCACGAATGCAATGATTCTTCAATATATGCAAATCAATCAATGTGATACACCACATTAACAAATTGAAGGAATAAAACCATATGATCATCTCAATAGATGTGGAGAAAGGTTTCAGAAAAATCCAACACCCATTTATTATAAAAACCCTTCAGAAAGTAGTCATAGAAGGAACTTTCCTCAACATAATAAAGGCCAAATATAACAAACCCACAGCTAACATTGTTCTCAATGGTGAAAAATTGAAACCATTGGCACTAAGACCAGGAACAAGACAAGGTTGCCCACTCTCACCACTATTATTCAACAAAGTTTTGGAAGTTTTAGCCACAGCGGTCAGAGAAGAAAATTAAATAAAAGGAATCCAAACTGGAAAAGAAGAAGTGAAGCTGTCACTGTTTGCAGAAGACATGGTACTATACATAGAGAATCCTAAAGATGCTAATAGAAAACTACGAGAGCTAATCAATGAATTTGGTAAAGTAGCAGGATACAAAATTAATGAACAGAAATCTCTGGCATTCCTATACACTAATGATGAAAAATCTGAAAATGAAATTAAAAAACACTCCCTTTTACCACTGCAACAAAAAGAATAAAATATCTGGGAATAAACCTACCTAAGGAGACAAAAGACCTGTATGCAGAAAATTATAAGAGACTGATGAAAGTAATTAAAGATGATACAAATAGTTGGAGAGATATAACATTTTTTTGGATTGGAAGACTTGACATTGTCAAAATGACTATACTACCCAAAGCAATCTACAGATTCAATGCAATCCCATTCAAACTACCACTGGCATTTTTCACAGAACTAGAACAAAAATTTCACAATTGTATGGAAACACAAAAGACCCCGAATAGCCAAAGCAATCTTGGGAAAGAAAAACTGAGCTGTAGGTATCAGGTTCCCTGACTTCAGACTATACTACAAACTTACAGTAATCAAGACAGTATGGTACTGGCACAAGAACAGAAATATAGATCAATGGAACAGGATAGAGAGCCAAGTGATAAACTGACACACATATGGTCACCTTATCTGTGATAAAAGAGGCAATAATATACAGTGGAGAAAAGACAGCCTCTTTAATAAGTGGTGCTGGGCAAACTGGACAGCTACTTGTAAAAGAATGAAATTAGAACACTCCCTAACACCATACCCCAAAACAAACTCAAAATGGATTAAAGACCTAAATGGAAGGCCAGACACCATCAAACTCTTAGAAGAAAACATCGGTAGAACACTCTATGACATAAATGGCAGTAAGATCCTTTTTGTCCCACCTCCTAGAGAAATGGAAATAAAAACAAAAATAAACAAATGGGACCTTATGAAACTTAAAAGCTTTTTCACAGCAAAGGAAACCATAAACAAGACTGAAAGGCAACAATCAGAGTAAAATATTTGCAAATGAAGCAGCTGACAAAGGATTAATCTCCAAAATTTACATGCAGCTCAATATCAAAAAAACAAACAACTCACTCCAAAAATGGGCAGCAAACCCCAATAGACATTTTTCCAAAGAAGACGTACAGATGGGCAACAGACGCATGAAAGAATGCTCAACATCGTTAATCATTAGAGAAATGCAAATCAAAACTACAATGAGATATCATCTCACACCAGTCACAATGGCCATCATCAAAAAATCTACAAACAATAAATGCTGAAGAGGATGTGGAGAAAATGGAACCCTCTTACACTGTTGGTGGGAATTTAAATTGATGCATCCACTGTGGAAAACAGTATAGAGGTTCCTCAAAATATTAAAAATAGAACTACCATACGTTCCAGAAGTTCCACTTCTGGTTATGTATCCAAAAAAAAAACAAAAACATTAATTCAAAAAGATATATGCACCCTAATGTTTTTAGCATCATTATTTACAGAAGCCAAGATATGGAAGTAACCTAAATGTCCATCAACAGATGAATGGATAAAGAAGATGTGATATATAAATAAATAAATAAATACAAACACACACACACACACACACACACACACACACACACACACACACACACACAGTGGAATACTATGCAGCCATAAAAAAGAACAAAACATTGCCATTTGAAGCAACATGGATGGATTTGGAGAGAATTATGCTAAGTGAAATAAGTCAGACAGAGAAAGAAAAATACTGTATAGTATCACTATATAACACCTATCCTTCTCAAACTCTTCCAAAATATAGCAGAGGGAGGAACACTCCCAAACTCATTCTACGAGGCCACCAACACCCTGATACGAAAACCAGATAAAGATGTCACAAAGAAAGAAAACTACAGGCCAATATCACTGATGAACATAGTTGCAAAACTCCTCAGCAGAATACAAGCAAACAGAATCCAACAGCACATTAACAGGATCATACACCATGATCAACTGGGGTTAATCCCACGAATGCAATGATTCTTCAATATATGCAAATCAATCAATGTGATACACCACATTAACAAATTGAAGGAATAAAACCATATGATCATCTCAATAGATGTGGAGAAAGGTTTCAGAAAAATCCAACACCCATTTATTATAAAAACCCTTCAGAAAGTAGTCATAGAAGGAACTTTCCTCAACATAATAAAGGCCAAATATAACAAACCCACAGCTAACATTGTTCTCAATGGTGAAAAATTGAAACCATTGGCACTAAGACCAGGAACAAGACAAGGTTGCCCACTCTCACCACTATTATTCAACAAAGTTTTGGAAGTTTTAGCCACAGCGGTCAGAGAAGAAAATTAAATAAAAGGAATCCAAACTGGAAAAGAAGAAGTGAAGCTGTCACTGTTTGCAGAAGACATGGTACTATACATAGAGAATCCTAAAGATGCTAATAGAAAACTACGAGAGCTAATCAATGAATTTGGTAAAGTAGCAGGATACAAAATTAATGAACAGAAATCTCTGGCATTCCTATACACTAATGATGAAAAATCTGAAAATGAAATTAAAAAACACTCCCTTTTACCACTGCAACAAAAAGAATAAAATATCTGGGAATAAACCTACCTAAGGAGACAAAAGACCTGTATGCAGAAAATTATAAGAGACTGATGAAAGTAATTAAAGATGATACAAATAGTTGGAGAGATATAACATTTTTTTGGATTGGAAGACTTGACATTGTCAAAATGACTATACTACCCAAAGCAATCTACAGATTCAATGCAATCCCATTCAAACTACCACTGGCATTTTTCACAGAACTAGAACAAAAATTTCACAATTGTATGGAAACACAAAAGACCCCGAATAGCCAAAGCAATCTTGGGAAAGAAAAACTGAGCTGTAGGTATCAGGTTCCCTGACTTCAGACTATACTACAAACTTACAGTAATCAAGACAGTATGGTACTGGCACAAGAACAGAAATATAGATCAATGGAACAGGATAGAGAGCCAAGTGATAAACTGACACACATATGGTCACCTTATCTGTGATAAAAGAGGCAATAATATACAGTGGAGAAAAGACAGCCTCTTTAATAAGTGGTGCTGGGCAAACTGGACAGCTACTTGTAAAAGAATGAAATTAGAACACTCCCTAACACCATACCCCAAAACAAACTCAAAATGGATTAAAGACCTAAATGGAAGGCCAGACACCATCAAACTCTTAGAAGAAAACATCGGTAGAACACTCTATGACATAAATGGCAGTAAGATCCTTTTTGTCCCACCTCCTAGAGAAATGGAAATAAAAACAAAAATAAACAAATGGGACCTTATGAAACTTAAAAGCTTTTTCACAGCAAAGGAAACCATAAACAAGACTGAAAGGCAACAATCAGAGTAAAATATTTGCAAATGAAGCAGCTGACAAAGGATTAATCTCCAAAATTTACATGCAGCTCAATATCAAAAAAACAAACAACTCACTCCAAAAATGGGCAGCAAACCCCAATAGACATTTTTCCAAAGAAGACGTACAGATGGGCAACAGACGCATGAAAGAATGCTCAACATCGTTAATCATTAGAGAAATGCAAATCAAAACTACAATGAGATATCATCTCACACCAGTCACAATGGCCATCATCAAAAAATCTACAAACAATAAATGCTGAAGAGGATGTGGAGAAAATGGAACCCTCTTACACTGTTGGTGGGAATTTAAATTGATGCATCCACTATGGAGAACAGTATGGAGGTTCCTTAAAAAACTACACATAGAAATACCATACGATCCAGCAATCCCACTACTGGGCATATACCCAGAGAAAATCATAATTCAAAAAGAGTAATGTACCAAAACGTTCATTACAGCTCTATTTACAATAGCCAAGACATGGAAGCAACCTAGGTGTCCATCAACAGATGAATGGATCAAGAAGATGTGGCAAATATATGCAATGGAATATACTCAGCCATAAAACGAAACGAAATTGAGTTATTTGTAGTGAGGTGGATGGACCTAGAGTCTGTCATACAGAGTGAAGTAAGTCAGAAAGAGAAAAACAAATACCCTATGCTAACACATATATATGGAATCTAAGGGAAAAAAAGGTCATGAAGAACCTAGGTGTAAGACGGGAATAAAGACACAGACCTACTAAAGAATGGACTTGAGGATGTGGGGAGGGGGAAAGGTAAGCTGTGACAAAGTGAGAGAGTGGCATGGACATATATACACTACCAAACGTAAAATAGATAGCTAGTGGGAAGCAGCCGCATAGCACAGGGATATCAACATATATACACTACCAAATGTAAAATAGATAGCTAGTGGGAAGCAGCTGCAGAGCAGTGGGAGATCAGCTCGGTGGTTTGTGACCACCTAGAGAGGTGGGATAGGGAGGGTGGGAGGGAGGGTGATGCAAGAGGGAAGAGATATGGGGACATATGTGTATGTATAACTGATTCACTTTGTTATAAAGCAGAAACTCATACACCATTGTAGAGCAATTATACTCCAATAAAGATGTTTAAAATAAGAAAATTCAGGGAGAACCAGTCATAGGAGGCCCTCACATTATTCTGAGATTTACCTCCAGGAACTTAAACAGGTTCCTTCCAACAGTAAATATAAAATTCAGGCTTCTGGCAGGGGGCAGGAAAAAGGGAATAATTATGAAATATGCCCAAGCATTCTGTTATTCTTTTTTTTTTTTTTTTTTTTTTTTTTTTTTTGCGGTATGCGGGCCTCTCACTGTTGTGGCCTCTCCCGTTGCGGAGCACAGGCTCCAGACGCGCAGGCTCAGCGGCCATGGCTCACGGGCCCAGCCGCTCTGCAGCATGTGGGATCTTCCCGGGCCGGGGCACGAACCCGTGTGCCCTGCATCGGCAGGCGGACTCTCAACCACTGCGCCACCAGGGAAGCCCCATTCTGTTATTCTTAATAAGGTCTGCCTTCAGGGGATAATACCAGTTCTTCTGGTGTCATAAAGGCCAAACAGATTTGAGGGAAAGGAAACACCCAACTCCAGCCCACACTAGCTATCCTTTCCCACCTAAGGGTGGAGAAAAGAATATGAGAAAGACTAGTGAAGATCATGGTTCAGAAGCACATGTTCACAAAAAGGCTCATAGCTAATCGTGGGAATATAGAATGCTTCCCATTCTCCATACCTCACCATCATATTTCTAAATGCCTATTTATAGCAGTTTATTTTACCAATACATCATGATCTCCTATTAAGGAAAAATTACAAGGCATTCCAAGAGGTTAAAAAACACAATTTGAAGAAAGAGAACAAGTATCTGAAACAGACATGGTAGAGATTTTGAAATGATCAGGCCAAAACTTTAAAACAACTATAATTAATATGCTAAGGACTTTTATGGATAAATGAGACAACATGAAAGAATAGATAGGATGTGTTTGCAAAGAGATGGAAATCTAAGAAAGAACCAAAAATAAATGCTAAACAACACCAAAAAGAAATATATATTTGGTCCTGCCACAGAGCTCCTCAAACGCTTGAAATTTTCTGTGAGCCACTCCAGCAAATTAATTGAACCCAAGGAGGGGGTTTTGGAAATCTTTGATTTGTAGCCATTTGGTTAGAAGCATAGGTAACAATCTGAAGTGGAGGGCAGTCTTGTAGGACTGAACCCTTAACTTGTGAAATCTGATGCTATCTTCAGGTAGATAGTGCCATAATTGAGTTTAGGTAGATTAATCAAGATTAAAATGTACAAAAGGCCAGGGTGACTTGTCTTGATGCCTTACTGGAGATACAAAACCTTTTGTACAAGAGTGGGTAAAGTGGTCAAAGGGTGGAAAAGAGAAGTTTACAGGATCCCTTGATACAGGAATCTCATAAAATGTGGTATCAAAACTCATTGGCTAAACTCTGATTCAGGCTACAATTAGATTGAGAGAATGTAAAAATGCAATGCTTGAGAGGACTGTGAAAGTTGGAATGTTTAAACAGAAGTTGTGTCAACTTTATTTGAATGTTTTATGGGAATGAAAATTTAATCTGATTGGAGAATATTTTCCCAACCTAGTATTGTAAAACAGAAGACAAGCATATCTGCCCTTCAAGCAATATTAATTGGACATACTAAATGTGAACAAGTAAGACTGAGCATACACAATGTAGAATAGAAGTTGTAATGCTAGTGGGGACAAATACTTACGTGCAGCCTAAACTGGGGCTTATGGCAAAAGCCTGTGAATACTTTCCAGCAGTGACTACTGGGACTTTGGACTAGAGAATTTCTATTTGAGGGGTATTTACTAATGTTAATCTGAAACAAATAGACAGCCAGTTATTTCTCCAGCAAAATGAGTTATTAAGGATTAGATAAGAATTGCAGTTTGGGGACGGCAACCATGGTGATCCATATGCTAGTCCTCAGCAGAAATGGAGAAGATAACTTTTTTATAGAGGGAAAAAGGAAAGTTGGAAGAGCTATAGTAAACAGAGAGTCTGTGGCTTTTCAATGGCTGAGCTGTGACTGTCTCTCATTTGCTGAGCTCTTGCCAGGAAAGAAGACAAAAGTTTTCTTCTTGGTGGGCTCTGCTATCATTTTAGGGCATGAGAGCTCCCCCTTCTGGTCTCCTGACTCTACTTACTTGAAGTTTCTGTTTATTAATTTTTTACATTTCACATTTTTGAACAAGTCATTCTCGGAAAACATTGCTGATCAAGAGTCAGGTTTTCTGTTATTTCAGCAACTTATTTTCTTCAATGTCAGAAAGAAAATTCTCTGGGTATAGTGTCTGACATTGGAGGGAAAGTGAACAGATTGGAAACATATTGAGGTCACATTCAAGTAACAAGAAGGGATAGGAGGGAGAACGCTCAGCCACTTTTTATTTAAAGCTAATTGTTATTAAAATTAAAGACATTAGAGATCATATGAAGTGTTATAAACTCACCAAAGATTTGGAAACAAATTTTCAACAGGCCTGGTCCAGATATCTTGGGAAAGCTGTCTCATCAGATGTCTTCTGCTTCAATTCTGGGAAATCTTTATTTCAGGTCACCAGACTGGACCTGCACCAGATGTGCAGGTCCAGCCATTGTTCAGCACTTTCTATAGGTGTGTCACATGAATCCAAGAGTCTATTTCCTGGAGTTTGATGACACAGGGGTTGATTAGCAGTACCTGATTGGGCCTTTCCAGTAAGCTTGAAAAGAATCATTCTAGAGGTATCTTTTCCAATAGACAAAATCTCCAGATTGCAAGATATGATGCTCATGGTCTTAGTCTCCTGAGAGTGCACTGTGAAAAGATTGCTCTACCAAAATATGGTTATTTTTAATAGAAGCAATTAGGCCTTGCAATATTAGAGTATCTCTCCTTTTATCACTTGTGTTTCAAATGAAGCATGATCCAAGTGCATTGGGCATCATGTGACCATCTCAAATGGTGAGAGTATATGAGTTCTAAAAGGGGTGGATCAAGATTTAGACGGACCAGTGGCGATGTTTTTGACCAAGATATTTAGTGGGCATTTACAAAGTTGCCAATTGAGTCTTTTTATAAGTTTTTATTGGAGTATAGTTTCTTTTATTATTTTATTTTTCTTTTATTTATTTATTTTTTGGAGTATAGTTGATTTACAATGTTGTGTTAGTTTCAGGTGGCCAATTGAGTCGTAATAACATCATTACTGTGTTCGACTAAACCAGAGGATTGAGGGGGGTAAGGGCAGTGAAAGTGTTGTTTTAAAAACCAGCCAAACAGCACAAACATGTTGAATTTCCTGACCAGTAAAAGGGGTTCCTCAATCACAGTGAAGTTCAAGAAGACATCCCCAGGTAGGAGTAATCTTTTCCAAAAGGACTTTAGCCACAGAAGAGGCAGTAACCTGTCTACAAAGGAAGGCTTCAGTTTAGTGTGAAAATATACAGACCAGGACTAAAACATATTTATATCTATGAAATGGAGGAACTTATATGAAATCCATTTGCCAGACTTTGAATGGTCCATTAGGAAGTTTAAAATGTCTGGGAGCAGTATGAACAGGCTTCCCTGGGTTGTACTTCGGACAAGAGGGACAAGTGAGGTAGTCATTTTTGCAGGCTTATTAATGTTTTCCCACCAATATTTTTAAATAGCATAGTGTGTATATGTTAACCCCACCTCCTAATTTATCCCCCCCTTTCCCCTTTTGTAACCCTAAGTTTACTTTCTATGTCTGTGGGTCTATTTATGTTTTGTAAATAAATTCATTTGTATCCTTTTTTATTTAGATTCCACATATAAGCAATATAATATGATATTCGTCTTTGTCTGACTTGCTTAGTATGACAATTTCTAGGTCTATCCATGTTGCTGCAAATGGTATGATTTCATTCTTTTTTATGGCTGAGTAATATTCCACTTTATATGTACCACATCTTCTTTATCCATTCATCTATCGATGGACATTTAGGTTGCTTCCATGCCCTGGCTATTGTAAATAATGTTGCAATGAACATTGCAGTGCATGTATTTTTTCAAATTATAGTTTGCTCCAGATATATGCCCAGCTGTTGGAGTGGATGGCAGTATCATATAGTTAAAAACAAACAAACAAACAAACAAGAATGACCAGCAAAACAACTCCCTTACATATCTCCAGGTTGAATAGATCTTTCAAAATATTTGGGGCCAATTTTAAGAAAACAAATACTACATCTTGGAAATATCATATTGACATCCCTGATAAAGCCATTTCAAGTCATCAGGAAATTCTGTGTTGTATTCTCTATTCAGAGTGTGTTCCAAACTTCAAGTCTGAATGAGGATTATAGAGAATTATGATGACTTTTTCCCCTTTTCTTCATATTTCCATTTTATGAGGAAAGATAATCCTTTTCAAATCCCAGAGGTTCTATTCTTCTTTCTGCTGCATGAAAATGTCTGTTTGTGGCAATGTTGCTTAAAAAAAAATCTTCTATTTGAAATAAATTAATGAAATTTTTTATAGAAATAGAAAAACAATCTTAAAATTCATATGTAACTACAGAACACAGAAGAGCCAAAACAATCTTGAGCAAAAAGAACAAAGTTGGAGGCATCACGCTACCTGGTTTTAAAATATACTATAAAGCTACAGTAATCAAAACAGCATGGTGCTGACATATAAACATACATATAGACCAATAGATTAGTTTAAAAAGCTCAGAAATAAATCCATGCATTTACAGTCAATTGATCTTTAATGTCCCCAATAATTGGTGTTGGGAAAAACTTGTTTTCTACATGTAAAAGAATGACATTACATGCTTATTTCACTCTATATCCAAAAATCAACTCAAAATTGATTAAAGACTTAAATGTAAGACCTGATACCATAAAAACTGTTCAAAGAAAACAAGGAAATTTTTTCTTGATATTGGTCTGGGGAATAATTTTTTGGATGTGACTCCAACATAAGTAATAAAAGCTAAATAGTCAAATGAGATTACATTGGCATCAAACTAAAAACCTTCTGCACAGCAAAGGAAACAATAAAAAATATAAAATATAATCTATGGAATTGGAGAAAATATTTGTAAACCATACATGTGGTAAGGGGTTAGTATTGAAAAATATATAAGGAATTCAAATACCTGAATTGCAGGTAAACAAAAAATCTGATTAAAAAATGGTCAAAGAACCTGAATAGATATTTTTCCAAAGAAAACTTATAAATGGTCAACAGATATATGAAAAGGTACCCAACATCATTAATCATTAGGGAAATACAGATTAAGACCACAATGAGATATCACCTCAAACCTCTTAAAATGACTATTATCAAAAAGATAACAAGGGTTGGCCAAGATGTGAGAAAATGGAACCCTTGTACATTGTTGGTGGGAATGTAAATTGGTATAGTCACTATGGAAAACAACATGGAGATTCCACTAAAAATTAAAAATAGAACTACCACTTCCTGGTATACATCCAAAGGAAATAAAATAATGATCTTGAAGAGATATCTGTACTCCAGTGTTCATTGCAGTGTTATTCACAATAGTCAAGATATGGAAACAATCTGTGTCCACTGACCAATGACTGGATAGAGAAGATGTGAGGTATGTATTGGTATATGAATGTATATACAAATATATATACATATATATAATATTGTCAGTCATGAGAAAAAAAATTCTTGCCACTTGTGACAGCATGGATGGACATGGAGGACATTATGCCAAGTGAAATAAGCCAGACAAAGACAAATAACTGTAAGACTTCACTTATATGTGGTATTTAAAAAATAAAAATAAAGTTAAACAATGGAAGCAGAGAGTAGAACACTGACTTCCAGGTGTTAGGAGGGAGTAAGGCAAATGGGGAGATATTGGTCGAAAGGTACAAAGTTTCAGTTTTGTAGGACTAATAAGTCTAGAGAGCCAATGTACGGACATGATGACTACACTTAGTAATACTGCATTGAACTCTGGAAATATGCTAAGGGTAGATTTCAGATACACTCATTGTACACAAAAAATGTTAACTATGCAAGGAGATGATATGTTAATTAGCTTGACTATAATAATTACTTCACTATGTATATCAAATCCTGTTATTCACCTTAAATATATATATTTTTTATTAAAAAATTACCTTCTTCCAATTGTTCCATCTAAAACCTTGGGGTTCCCCTTGACTCCTCTGTTTTTCTGACACTCCACATTCAACCCTCCTTCACATTCTTTAAGTTCTACCTTTCAGTGTATCCCAAACTTGACCACATCTCTCCATTTTTGCTATGACTACCCTGGTTCAGCCTACCATCATTTCCTGCCTGAATGAAGACAAGAGTATGTTATCTGATCTCTCTACTCCTGTCTTTGCCTCTACTATTCTTTCTTCTTCACAGAGCATCCATCCAGAATATTAATTTTAAGACAAGTCAAATTATAGTACTTTTCTGCTTCAAATGTTCAAATGCCTTTCCATCTCATTATGAGTAAACACCAAATCCTTACAATGATATCCAAACCCCCATGTGATCTGATTCCTGTTCTCTCTCTTACTAATATGCTCTAACACACTTGTCTTGCTGTTGTTCAATGAATACATGAAGAATGTTCCCACTTTAGATATTTTGTAATTGCAGTTCCCTCTGCCAAACATTCTACTCCCAGATAAAAGATATCTGCTTGGACAATTCCCTCACTTCCTTCAGGTCTTTGCTCAATTATGATCTTATCAGAGAAGTTTTCCTTGTTCATCTCTCTTTACCTAACTTAATATTCCCTAACACCCTTATCCTACTTTCATTATTTTTCATGGCACCTCTTACTATATCTATCTATCTATCATCTATTTATCTATCTACCTATCTATCTATCTATCTATCTATAGTAGTTCTTCTAGATAGATAGATATTCATTCATTTGCTAATTTTTTCTCTTCCTTACTAGTAGAATGCAAAGATGCAAAGGCATTGTGGATAGGGACAGTTTTTGTCCTCAGTGCTATCACTCTAGAACAGTGTGACTGGCATAAGGTATCCATTCATCAAATCTGACAACACAAGGAATTTGTTAAATGAATGACTAGTGTAAGTGAATGAAAGTACACATTAACTTTGTGACTTAGAAGCCTAATTTTA
Organism: Physeter macrocephalus; assembly: GCF_002837175.3. Classification (NCBI taxonomy): domain Eukaryota; kingdom Metazoa; phylum Chordata; class Mammalia; order Artiodactyla; family Physeteridae; genus Physeter; species Physeter macrocephalus. Next base: position 67,271,802 of record NC_041234.1, on the reverse strand, counting down.
TTTGAAGGTATTCATATATATAGAAATAACTATAATGTATTTGTTTAAAACAAAATAAAGCACTTTATTATTTTTGTCTAGTGTTAAATAAATCACTTAAAACAATGTTTTTCACAATTTGAAAGATCTCTAGAAACATCTGGGGAGCTTTAATAAATACAGAATTCTAGTTTTCACATGACTGATCACCAGAAACAACAGGTACAATCTCTAAAGATTCTTAATGTGGAGTAGACTTGGTGTGGAGCTGACAACTCTATTTTTAAAAGCCCCTTAACTAAGCAGAGATATCTAGCTTTTTGGAATCATTGATTTACCTAATTAATTTGACATTGACCTTGGTAATGTTTCCATGGGATTGATTCCCTTGGAAATTGGGAGAAATGAAAAAACTGTGGAAGATAGTGGGGAATGAGTCATCAGCACCATTGAGCAGACCTACAATTATATCAATTAAATAAATAACAGATTCACCATATAATCCTGCTATGCTCAGAAATATTTGGTACTGCCTGGGATACATCTACACTTAAGACAGTTGACATGAGGGATGGAAAAAGTCATTATGCAGTTCAATCACTGAAGAGGAGAAACTAAATAGGAGAAATTCCAAAACTTGTTGGCACTATGACATACTCTTATTATTTATTTGATTTCTTATCTCCTTCTGCTCTGCCCACACAGAGCTCATTCAAGACCAAAGCAAGAATAATTATAATAAATATGCAATTAGATGTTTAACAATAAGTGGAAATTGAAATTAATTTGATTTTTAGATTAGCACAAGCATAATTTTAGATATTTAGAGAAGCCATAGGATATGACCAAAGTGAGCTTGGAAAAGGCTACCTATGGTTCTGACTAGGTGAAACATGCAGAAATCAACAGACTGTTCTTCTCTTCTAAGGGTCTGGGAATGCATAAAGAGGATTGTGAACGGTCATAATGATGGTTAGTTCAAAATATGCTTTAGTCAAGAACTGTTCCTGGAATTGTGAGCTGTAAAATCAGGACATTTAAACAGTTTATGTTTTCTATGGCTACAATAGAGATATAGACATGAGTCAAAAGAATAAGTAGAAGTTTAAATTATTTTTGTGGAATTTTAATAGTACTAAAAATGTGTAGAGTTTAATATTTAGTTAAGTATCAAGCATACAATATATATACATTACACACATACATACCCTTATATACAGTCTCTATGCTTACATACCTGAATGGTAAGAGTTGTAATCTCTTGACAGTGGGACTATCATTTCTTTTTTAAGTTGTTTATAGTTTTAAATTTTTTCTACAGTGAGTATGATTTTTAAAATCATAATCAGAATATGTTTATTGCAACTATTCCTACTAGCACACCACATTCTTCTGAGAGGTAGTTTTCCTCCTGAGTGTGACTATTTAAAAAATTGGGAACAGAAAAGCATTTCTGCACAAACCAAATTTGCTCAGAATATTGCTTTCCATCTCTCCCTTTTGCTGCTGAGAATCACAAAAATGTTTGCTTTTCTACATGTGCATGTATCTACAGTGGGGTGTCAAATTTATACCTAGTTTTAACCTATGAAATATGAGATTCTGAAAGCTTGTCCTTTTCTCTGAAGTCTTTTTGCTTTGAATGCTGGTTGTAATTTCCTTTTAGTGCCTACTTTTAAAAATGAGCCATTTAACATATTTTTTCAAATGCACCTTTATTTCTCTCAGTTGCAGATATCCACTATTAACAGTAATTATGGTAATATTTTGCTTAAGTGGTACCTATTACTCAAGTGCTCTACTTGAAAATGATTTAAGCCTCTCAACACCTATGTAAATTTAAAAACTTTGTCCTCACTTTATGGATCAGTAATTGAGACCTGAAAATGTTAAGTGAGTTGCCAAAGGTTAGGATTTTGTTCAGCAAATTCAAGGTGATACAGTATGTTGTATTTGTTTGAATTGCTCAAATTGAAACTGGTTTTACTTTATTTACATTTTAATGTTTTCTTCCTTTCTTTTTTAATAGTGTTTTTATTGCCAACTAGGAAAGCCATTTTAAATATTTGTATACCTCATTAAATTTTCTGAGAAACTGAAGATTCCCAAGTTTCTTGTACATGATTCTTTAGTCCATAAAGAAGGAATAATAGCTCTTTAAACTACTTTACTAGGTTTGTTGTATGCTAAAGAAACATGATTATTATATTATGGTTGCATTAATTCATTCAAAATTGTGTCTAAAGAAAACTTCTAATGTGTTATACACATTTCTAGGTTCTGGGGATATATCCTGAAAGGAATTCACAATCTGTGTAGGTGGTTGTACATGGGAGAGAAGGAAAAGGGAAGGACAAGTAAACAGGTAGTTATAATTACAATGTTGAGTGATGTATACAATAAATTTTGAAAGCTCATAGGAAGGCAACTTGCCAAGATTTGGAGTAGAAGACCTAGAAGGAGTTAATTTACGAAATTACAAGGTTTTTTACTTGCTTCTGCAAGTAATAGAAAAACTGCTGAGTTTTAAACATGACGTTGTTTGATCTGATTGAATTTTCACTTTGGGGAAAGTTTTGTCTGCCCCTGATGCAAAGGTGGATTGGAGTGGGAAGATAAGAGGATAAGAAAGCCATTTGGAAACTATTGTTAAATAATTCAAATGAAAAATGATGGTGATCTAAGAAAGGGTATTGATAGTGAGAACTGAGAGAAGTGGATGAATTAAATAATTTTGAAAGGTGATTGATTATGTTTGTCAAAAATGAGGGAGAGGGCTTCCCTGGTGGCGCAGTGGTTGAGAGTCCACCTGCCGATGCAGGGGACACAGGTTCGTGCCCCAGTCCGGGAAGATCCCACATGCCGCAGAGTGGCTAGGCCCGTGAGCCATGGCCACTGAGCCTGCGCGTCCGGAGCCTGCGCTCCGCAACGGGAGAGGCCACAACAGTGAGAGGCCCGCGTACCACAAAAAAAAAAAAAAAAAAATGAAGGAGAGGGCAGTGCCAAGAGTGAGATCTAGTTTTCTGGCTCAGAAAATTGTGTGCTTGTTAGGGTTACCAGTTGAGATTGGGGAGATTGTAGTGTTTTATAATACTGTAAATTTGTTTCATATATTTGTTATTTTTCTTTTTAAATTTCAACCTTTTTTCTCAGCTCTGACCACATGGATTTCTATGGCATTGCTGTCAGTTAGAGTGGCCAGGTGGTGTTATCCTGTTCGATAGGGCTTTTGAAGGGTCAAGTAGTTATAATAGGTTCACTTTGTCTTCACTGGAGGATGACATCTATTCTGAGATCTAGAGAAACTGGTGAAAAGGAGAGAGTGGATATTCCAGACAGTAGTAATATTATATAACAAATCCTAGGGAGGGAAAAGAGACAGCTATTAAGAGAAACTGGTATTTTTATCTCTAGGAATTTTAAATGGCTGGATTATAGATTACATGGGAGAGAGGAGGGAGAGATTGGGGAAAATTATTGTCTGAGTTTTCTATCGCTGAATAACACATTATGGCAAATTTAGTGACTTGAAACAGCATCCATATATCAGCTCACATTTATGTAGGTTAGAAGTTCCAGTGGCTGTACTGGGTTCTCTGCCTAGTGTCCCACAATTCTAAAGCCAAGCTGTCTGCCAACCTGGGCTGTTATCTTTTGGGAGATCCTGCAGAAGAAACTGCTTATAAGTTTTTCTGGTTTTTGGCAGAATTTAGTTCTGTGCAGTTGTGGACTTAGGGTCCCTGTTTCTTTGCTGTTTTTTGCCTGGGGGTTGGTCTACCTTCCAGAGGCAACCCACATTCCTTGGCTCATAACTCCTTCCTTCTTCAAAGTGAGCAACGAAGAATCATTGAAACTTTCTGTTTCAGATCTCTTTGACTTCCCCTTCTGCAGCATTTCTCTTACTTCCCCTTTTTTTCTCTGCTTTTCAGGGCTCATGTGATGACATTGCTCCCACGGTATAATCCAGAATAATATCTCTATCATAAGATCAACTGATTCATAACTTTATATCTTCCAAGTTCCCTTTGCCGTATAATGTAACATTCACAAGTGTGATATCTTACCATATTCATAGTCCCTGGGATTAGGACATGAAATATTCTTAAAGGCCATGATTGTGTCACAATGGAGAAATGTCAGATGTGTTCTTTCCAGTTTACATAGGGCACTGAAACATCCTATGTATTTTGGATTTTTTCCTAAACAATTAGCTAACTTGGGCTAATAGAGCACATCTGTTCCAATCACTGTTCTAAATGCTTTTCTTTATTATCTCATTGAATTCTCATAACAACCTTGGAAGAAGATACTATTATTAGTGTTCCATATTACAGATGAGAAAACTGAGGACAAATATTTAAGTAACCTGCCCAATATCCCACAAATAATAAGTGGCAGAGTTGGGATGTCAGCCTACACCATTCACCACTTTGACAGGCTTTCTTTTTAAAGAAGGTGGAAGCTACTGAAAGGTTTTAAACAGAGGAAAAACAACATGATCAGATTTGTATTTTAGAGAGATTAATCTGACTTTCTTATTGATAATGGATTACTTCAAAATAGAACTCATAATAAGGAAATCAGTTAAGAACTTTTCACAATTGTCAAGACTTGATGGTGGATTGTAAAGAGAGAGTTAAATGGAAGTATATGAGGGATGTTTTAGAAGCAAAATCACCAAGACTTTATGGTTGTCTGGATATGAAGGGAGAGGACAGAAAGAAGTCAGAGATGCTTCTTAAATTTTATGCTTTGGGCAACTGGATGGTTGAAGGCTTTAATGGAGATATAGGACCTAGGACCAGGAGCAGCTTAGGTGGGGCATGGGGAAAAGGAGAGAGGAGACGGTGAATCTTGCTGATGACAAGCTGAGTTTGTCAGTCTTGGTATGCTCATTTTATCCCATAGGCAACTGGCCATATAGATATGGATCTTAGTAGAGAGATCTGGAATGGAGACATAAATTAAGTTGGGAAATGAGGTGATTATATTTGCATTTTGAAAACATCATTCTGGAAGCTCTGTGTGGTATAGGGGTGTCCACCTACAACAAAGTAAAATACACAGCATTTTTCATAAAATAAATCAATATGTGGTGACTCTTATTACACTTTACCTTTTAGAAGTTTGTTGTTGATGCCTTTCATATAAACTCTATCACAGGAACTTCTCACAAATGTCTAACAGATTACTCTTGTTGCTTTCAGGAAAAAGCAGTATAAAAGTGAATGGGATAGGGAAAAATATATTGTCATCTAGGTAAAATATGATTGGTAGTTTTGCTCGGGTGGTGGTGGTAAAGATATAAACAATAAAGTACCAAGAAATCAAGTTGAATTTAAAATTTTTGTTTTTTATGTTCCATTTCATTTTTAGGTGTATAATGCTGTGAATTTTTATATGGTGCATCGTAGCTGAGATTTTGTGCTGTGCTTTGTTTTTATCAATATTATGTAATATCAGAATACATTTATATGTAATTCTAATGCTTATGTGTGCTCATGAGTTTCTTTTTTTGTCTCATCAAATCTATTGAGTAACCTATGCCAAGCCAATGTGTCTGTTTACTATTTGCAGAGGTTCAAGTTCTAATTTCCTATCTAAACTTGAAATTGTAGAAGATATTGACCCTGAAGTATTAGCTATACCAGTTTTCTTTTGACTCCTAATTTTGATTATGTGGGTTATTATATGTATATATTTTATATTCAAAAAGCATCACTATCAGAAGCTTAGTTAGCATCTGTCCCTTACTGACTTAGCTAATAAAAGCAAGAATATATTGTAATTCATAAGTGTTATTTATTTTAATTTATCAATTTCACTAAGAGTAACATGGCTTTAATGACTAGTGCATCCTTGAAATAGCCCAAGTCACCAATTCACAAAATGTCTTACACTGCTCTTGTAAGGCACTGTGATAGTAAAGTGGATCACTTATTAATTCTTTCGGCTTACCTTATATCAAATATTCTTATCCAGTGAAGTTAACCATTCGTAAATTTTCATAAGAGTATAATGCCAAAGGTTAAAAGTGATGCATAATTGGCTTTATTTAGTCTTTGTTTCTGCCAGATTTTGCCTTTGTCATAGCAAACCTACACAACTTTTTTCTATGCGTCTGTAAAAAATGAAGTGAGCAGAATTATTCATAATTACCAAAATTTAGAGGAAATTAAGTTGCCCTTCAATAGGTGAATGGAAAAGCAAACTGTGGTACATCCATACAATAGAATATTATTCAGCAATTTGAAGAATATTATTCAGTGATAAAAAGACTGAGATAGCAATGTCAGCCAAATGACTGAATAAGAAGTCCTTCATTGTATCACACCTCAACAGCAACAATTTTACATCCATCCATTGACAAAAGTTCCTTTATGGAGTTGTGGGATCCAGCACAATATGCTAAGATACCCAGGAGGAATCTCAGCCACCCATGCATCAGGTAATAGGCATAAAGGTCTTATCCTGCCTGGGCACCTTGTAGTGGCCCAAGAACCAGCTCCAGCACCTCTTGGCCATGCTATGGGAGCCCCTAGACAGAACTTGTCTTGGACAATCATCTATGGATGAGAGAGCCATTGTGGAAGTCCACGTTTCCAGCAGAAAATTTCCAGCACATTGTTGGAATAACAACAATGACAACAACAGGATGTATGTGTGTGTGTGTATATATATATATATATATATATATCTATAGATAGATAGATAGATAGACAGATAGATATGTAATATATACACATACATATACATATATCATATATATACTAGCATATGTGAGTGTGTGTGTGCGTGTATGTGCATGTGTGTGTGCATGTGTTTGGATGCATTGCAGAGGGCAAGAGAAGCAGTTTGACTTTACCAGTGTCAACCTTCCCCCAAGACGTCACAATTTAGTGCCAAGAGATACTTTCTTGGGCCACGATTTCCCTCATGGGGGAAAATGAAAGCAAGTGAGTGAGTGCCCACCTTCCCTAGCTATGTGGGACACTGCCAAAGAGGCCCATTTCTCTCAATCCCAATCCAGAGTACTGAGTCATGAGCTTCATGATTAGGGGGTGAGAAGAGGCTGGTACAGTGGCAGATTGGATTCTTGGAGGGTATTAAAGGGATGCAAATCCTACAAACAGCATTGTGGATCTCATCAAGAAGCCCACACATGAGCCAATGGGGATACCTAATAAAGTGATCTCCCCAACTGGCACAGGGACACCCACAGTAATATGCACACCTTACTCAAACACACCCTATCATGTGAGTGGCTCCCTGTGTGCATCCCCAATGGTGGCAAGAGCCAGCTTTGGCAGACAGATAGTGAGCACATGCAAAAAAGTGGCCTGAATATGTGGGTAAAGGAGAAACCACAACTTGAGATTTAGCTCTGCCCTTGGGAAAGCAAATAGGAGGATGTCAGCACCTCACCTGGTGCATGGAGGACCAAAAGGTACACAAGCTTAAGAATTCTACCACAAGAAGGAGTAAGAAGCATGGAGCAAGCATATCCATAGAAAGTCTGTGAAAGTTTCAGGATCCCTAGAAAGGCTAACAGAAGGTGTTTCTCTCCAAAAGTCAGTTAGTGAATATTGGAGGAGGTGACCATTATTTCAAATGTGAAGATAGCAATGCAAGGAACTTGAAAAATCAAGGAAACATAGCACCACGATAGGGTCACAATATTGTTCTAGCAACCAACCCCCAAAACATGGAGATCTGTGATTTACCTGATGAATAATTCAAAATAGCTCTTTTAAGGAAGGTTAAGAAGCTATAAGAAAACAGAGATTGGCTGGGAAGATGGCAGAAGAGTAAGAGGCAGAGATCACCTTCCTCCCCACAGATACATCAGAAATACATCTACACGTGGAACCACTCCTACAGAACACATACTGAACGCTGGTATAAGACCTCAGATCTCCCAAAAGGCAAGAAACTCCCCACATACCTGGGTAGGACAAAAGAAAAAAGAATAAACAGAGACAAAAGTATAGGGACGGGACCTGCTCCAGTGGGAGGGAGCTGTGAAGGAGGAAAGGTTTCCACACACTAGGAAGCCACTTCACTGGCGGAGACTGTGGGTGGCAGAGGGGGGAAGCTTTGGAGCCACGGAGGAGAGCACAGCAACAAGGGTGCGGAGGGCAAAGTAGAGAGATTCCTGCACAGAAGATTGGTGCCGACAAGCACTCACCAGCCCAAGAGGCTTGTCTGCTCACCCGACGGCGTGGGCAGGGGTTGGTAGCTGAGGCTGGGGCTTTGGTCGGATCGCAGGGAGAGGACTGGGGTTGGCAGTGTGAACACAGCCTGAAGGGAGCTAGTGCACCAGGGCTAGCCGAGAGGGAGTCCGGGAAAAAGTCTGTACCTGCCGAAGAGGCAAGAAACTATTTCTTCCCTATTTGTTTCCTGGTGCACGAGGAGAGCGGATTAAAAGCACTGCTTAAAGGAGCTCCAGAGATGGGCATGAGACACGGCTATCAGCACGGATGACAGAGAAGGGCATGAGACGCTAAGGTCGCTGCTGCCGCCACCAAGAAGCCTGTGTGCGAGCACAGGTCACTCTCCACACCGCCCCTCATGGGAGCCTGTGCAGCCCACCACTGCCAGGGTCCCTTAATCCAGGGACAACTTCCCTGGGAAAATGCACGGCATGCCTCAGGCTGGTGCAACATCACACCGACCTCTGCTGCCGCAGCCTTGCCCCACATCCCTACCCCTCCCTCCCACCTGCCTGAGTGAGCCAGAGCCCCCGAATCAGCTGCTCCTTTAACCTCATCATGTCTGAGCGCAGAACAGACACCCTCAGGCAATCTACATGCATAGGCGGGGCCAGATCCAAAGCTGAAACCCGGCAGCTGTGTGAACAAAGAAGAGAAAGGGAAATTTCTCCTGGCAGCCTCAGGAGCAGTGGATTAAATCTCCACAATCAACATGATGTAAACTGCATCGGTGGAAAATCTCAATACACAATGAATCATCCCAAATTGAAGAGATGGACTTTGAGAGCAAGATATATTATTTTTTCCCCTTTTCCACTTTTTGTGAGTGTGTTTGTCTATGCAACTGTGTGAGATTTCATCTGTATAGCTTTGCTTTCACCATTTGTCCTAGGGTTCTGTCCGTCCATTTTTTTTTTAATTAATTTTTTTTCTTAATACTTACTTTTATTTTAATAATTTTATTTTATTTTATTTTATCCCCTTTCTTTCTTTCTTTCTTTCTACTTTTCCTCCCTTTTATTCTGAGCGGTGTGGATGAAAGGCGCTTGGTGTTGCAGCCAGGAGCCAGGGCTGTGCCTCTGAGGTGGGAGAGCCAACTTCAGGACACTGGTCCACAAGAGACCTCCAAGCTCCACGTAATATCAAACAGTGAAAATCTCCCAGAGATCTCCATCTAAACACCAACACCCAGCTTCACGGAATGACCAGCAAGCTACAGTGCTGGACACCGTAGGCCAAACAACTAGCAAGACAGGAACACAACCCAACAAATTAGCAGAGAGGCTGCCTAAAAACATAATAAGGACACAGACACCCCAAAACACAGCACCAAACGTGGACCTGCTCACCAGAAAGACAAGATCCAGCTCGATCCACCAGAAAACAGGCACTAGTCCACTCCACCAGGAAGCCTACTCAACCCACTGAACCAACATTAGCTACTGGGGACAGACACCAAAAACAACGGGAACTAAGAACCTGCAGCCTGCAAAAGGAGACCCCAAACACAGTAAGATAAGCAAAATGAGAAGACAGAAAAACACACAGCAGATGAAGGAGCAAGATAAAAACCAACCAGACCTAACAAATGAAGAGGAAATAGGCGATCTACCTGAAAAAGAATTCAGAATAACGATAGTAAAGATGATCCAAAATCTTGGAAATAGAATAGAGAAAATGCAAGAAAGATTTAACAAGGACTTAGAAGAACTAAAGAGGAAACTAGCAATGATGAACAACACAATAAATGAAATTTAAAATACTCTAGATGGGATCAATAGCAGAATAACTGAGGCAGAAGAACGTATAAGTGACCTGGAAGATAAAATAGTGGAAATAAATACTGCAGAGCAGAATAAAGAAAAACGAATGAAAATAACTGAGGACAGTCTCAGAGAACTCTGGGACAACATTAAACGCTCCAACATTCAAATTATAGGGGTTGCAGAAGAAGAGAAAAAGAAAGGGAGTGAGAAAATATTTGAAGAGATTAGAGTAGAAAACTTAACTAATAAGGAAAAGGAAATAGTTAATCAAGTCCAGGAAGCACAGAGAGTCCCATACAGGATAAATCATAGGAGAAACATGCCAAGACACATATTAATCAAACTACCAAAAATTAAACACAAAGAAAACATATAAAAGCAGCAAGGGAAAAAACAATAAATAACACACAAGGGAATACCCACAAGGTTAACAGCTGATGTTTCAGCAGAAACTTTGCAAGACAGAAGGGAGTGGCAGGACATATTTAAAGTGATGAAGGAGAAAAAACTACAAGCAATGTTACTATACCCAGCAAGGATCTCATTCAGATTTGATGGAGAATTTAAAACCTCTACAGAGAAGCAAAAGCTGAGAGATTTCAGCCCGCCAAACCAGTTTTACAACAAATGCTAAAGGAATTTCTCTAGGCAAGAAACACATGAGAAGGAAAAGACCGACAATAACAAATGCAAAACAATTAAGAAAATGGTACTAGGAACATACATATCGATAATTACCTTAAATGTAAGCAGATTAAATGCTCCCACCAAAAGACACAGACTGGCTGAATGGATATAAAAACAACACCCATATATATGCGGTCTTCAAGAGACCAACATCAGACCTAGAGACACATACAAACAGAAAGTGAGAGGCTGGAAAAAGATATTCCATGGAAATGGAAATCAAAAGAAAGCTGGAGTAGCAATTCTCAAATAAGACAAAATAGAGTTTAAAATAAAGACTATTACAAGAGACAAAGAAGGACACTACATAATGATCAAGGGGTCGATCCAAGAAGAAGATATAACAATGGTAAGTATTTAGGCAACCAACATAGGAGCACTGCAATCCATAAGGCAAATACTAACAGCGATAAAAGGGGAAATTGACAGTAACACAATCATTGCAGGGGACTTTAACATCCCACTTTCACCAATGGACAGATTATCCGAAATGAAAATAAATAAAGAAACACAAGTTTTAAATGATACATTAAACAAGATGGACTTAATTGATATTTATAGGACATTCCATCCAAAAACAACAGCATACACATTTTTCTCAAGTGCTCATGGAACATTCTCCAGGATAGATCATATCTTGGGTCACAAATCAGGCCTTGGTAAATTTAAGAAAATTGAAATCATATCAAGTATCTGTGCCAAACACAGCATTATGAGACTAGATATTAATTACAGGAAAAGATCTGTAAAAAATACAAACACATGGAGGCTAAACAATACTCTACTTATGAACGAATTGATCACTGAAAAAATCAAAGAGGAAATCAAAAAATACCTAGAAACAAATGACAATGGAGACCCGACGACCCAAAACCTATGGGATGCAACAAAAGTAGTTCCAAGAGGTAAGTTTATAGCAATACAATCCTACGTTAAGAAACATGAAACATCTCAAATAAACAAACTAATCTTGCACCTAAAGCAATCACAGAAAGAAGAACAAAAAAAACCCCATAGTTAGCAGAAGGAAAGAAATCATAAAGATCAGATCAGAAATAAATGAAAAAGAAATGAAGGCAACGATAGCAAAGATCAATAAAATTAAAAGCTGTTTCTGGGCTTCCCTGGTGGCGCAGTCGTTGAAATTCCGCCTGCCGATGAAGGGGACACTGGTTCGTGCCCCGGTCCGGGAGGATCCCGCATGCCGCGGAGAAACTGGGCCCGTGGGCCATGGCCGCTGGGCCTGCGCGTCCGGAGCCTGTGCTCCGCGAGGGGAGAGGCCGCAGTGGTGAGAGGCCCGTGTATAGCAAAAAAAAAAAAAAAAAAAAAAGCCAGTTCTTTGAGAAGAAAAACAAAATTGACAAAACATTAGCCAGACTCATCAAGAAAAAAAGGGAGAAGACTCAAATCAATAGAATTAGAAATGAAAAAGAAGTAACGGACACTGCAGAAATACAAAAGATATGAGTGATTACTACAAGCAAGTAAATGCCAGTAAAATGGAGACCAGGAAGAAATAGAAAATATGAACAGACCAATCACAAGAAATGAAATTGAAACTGTGATTAAAAATCTTCCAGCAAAAAAAGCCCAGGACCAGATGTCTTCACAGGCGAATTCTATCAAACATTTAGAGAAGAGCTAACACCTATCCTTCTCAAACACTTCCAAAATATAACAAAGGGAGGAACACTCCCAAACTCATTCAATGAGGCCAGCATCATCCTGATACCAAAACCAGACAAAGACGTCACAAAGAAAGAAAACTACTAGCCAATATCACTGATGAACAAAATGCAAAAATCCTCAACAAAATACTAGCAAACAGAATCCAACAGCACATTAAAAGGATCACACACCATGATCAAGTGGGGTTGACTCAAGGAATGCAAGCATTCTTCAATGTATGCAAATCAATCAACGTGTTACACCATACTAACAAATTGAAGGAGAAAAACCATATGACCATCTCAATAGATGCAGAGAAAGCTTTTGACAACATTCAACACCCATTTATGTTAAAAACTCTGCAGAATGTAGGCAAAGAGGGAACTTTCCTCAACAGAATACAGGCCTTATATGACAAACCCACAGCCAACATTGTCCTCAATGGTGAAAAACTGAAAACATTTCCACTAAGATCAGGAACAAGACAAGGTTGCCCACTTTCACCACTATTATTCAACATAGGTTTGGAAGTTTTAGCCACAGCAATCAGCGAAGAAAAAGAAGTAAAATGAATCCAAATCGGAAAAGAAGAAGTAAAGCTTCCACTCTTTGCAGATGACATGATACTCTACATAGAGAATCCTAAAGATGCTACCAGAAAACTACTACAACTAATCAATGCATTTGGTAATGTAGCAGGATACAAAATTAAAGAAATTTCACAATTTGTGTGGAAATACAAAAGAACCCGAAGAGCCAAAGCAATCTTGAGAATGAAAAATGGAGCTGGAGGAATCAGACTCCCTGACTTCAGACTATATTACAAAGCTTCAGTAATCAAGACAGTATGGTACTGGCACAAACACAGAAATATAGATCAATGGAACAGGATAGAAAGCCCAGAGATAAACACGTGCACATATGGTCACCTTAACTTTGATAAAGGAAGCAAGAATATACAGTGGAGAAAAGACAGCCTCTTCAATAAGTGGTGCTGGGAAAACAGGATAGGTACATGTAAAAGTAGGAGATTAGAACACTCCCTAACATCATACACAAAAATAAGCTCAAAATGGATTAAAGACCTAAATGTAAAGCTAGACTCTATCAAAATCTTAGAGGAAAACATCGGCAGAACACTATATGACATAAATCACAGTAAGATCCTTTTTGACCCACTTCCTAGGGAAATGGAAATAAACACAAAAATAAACAAATGCGAACTAATTAAACTTAAAAGCTTTTGCATAACAAAGAAAGCATAAACAAGACCAAAAGACAAGCCTCAGAATGGGAGAAAATATTTCCAAATGAAGCAACTGACAAAGGATTAATCTGCAAAATTTACAAGCAGCTCATGCAGCTCAATAACAAAAAAACAAACAACCTAATCCAAAAATGGGCAGAAAGCCTAAATAGACTATTCTCCAAAGAAGATATACAGATTGCAAACAAACACATGAAAGAATGTTCAACATCTTTAATCATTAGAGAAATGCAAATCAAAACTACAATGAGATATCATCTCACATCAGTCAGAATGGCCATCATCAAAAAATCTAGAAACAATAAATGCTGGAGAGGGTGTGGAGAAAAGGGAACACTCCTGCACTGCTGATGGGAATGTAAATTGATACAGCCACTATGGAGAACTGTATGGAGTTTCCTTGAAAAACTACAAATAGAACTACCATTCGACCCAGTAATCCCACTACTGGGAATATACCCTGAGAAAACCATAATTCAAAAAGAGTCAGGTACCAAAATGTTCATTGCAGCTCTATTTGCAATAGCCAGAAGATGGAAGCAACCTAAGTGTCCATCATAAGATGAATGGATAAAGAAGATGTGGGACATATACACAATGGAATATTGCTCGGCCATAAAAAGAAACGAAATTGAGTTATTTGTAGTGAGGTGGATGGACCTAGAGTGTGTTATACAGATTGAAGTAAGTCAGAAAGAGAAAAACAAATACCATATATTAACACATATATATGAAATCTAAGAAAAGAAAATGTCACGTAGAACCTAGGCATAAGATGGGAATGGAGACGCATACCTACTAGAGAACGGACTTGAGGATGTGGGGAGGGGGAAGGGTATGCTGTGACAAAGTGAGAGAGTGGCATGGACATATGTACACTACCAAACTTAGAAGAGATAACTAGTGGGAAGCAGCCGCATAGCACAGGGAGGTCAGCTCAGTGCTTTGTGGTCACCTAGAGGGGTGGGATAGGGAGGGTGGGAGGGTGGGAGATGCAATAGGGAAGAGATATGGTAACATGTGTATATGTATAACTGATTCATTTTTGTTATAATGCAGAAACTAACACTTCATTGTAAAGCTATTATACTCCAATAAATTTTTTTTAAAAGGAAAGAAAACACAGAAAGACAAATCAATTTAATCAGGAAAACAATATATGTACAATTAAGAAGTTTAACAGAGATAGAAATCATAAATATATAAACAAATTCTAGAGGTGATTAATATATTGAATAATGTAAAATATGCAGTAGAATGAATCAACTGCAGACTGAATCAACAGAAAAGATACTCTGAAAATTAGAAGAGAGAAAATTTGATATTATCCAATCAGAAGAAAACAAATAAAAAGAATGCAAAAGAGTGAAGAAAACTTATGTGATACCATCCAAAGAAACTATCTGCATATTATTGAAATCCCAGAAGAAGAAGAGAGAGAGAAGTAGGCAGAAAAGAAATTTAAAGGAATAATCGTTAAGCCCTCCCCAAATCTGGGGAGAGATTTGGATTTCTAAGTTTATGAAGCTCATAGGTCACCAAAAAATTCCAATTTAAAGAGATCTTTGGGATTTGGGCAAAGATGTAGAGTAGAAAGTCCCCGAGCTCATCTCCACTCACGAACACAGAGAAATCACAACTATCTGCAGAACAACAATGAATGAAAACGACCAGCACATACCAGAAAAGATATTCTACAGCTAGACTTAAAGAAGGAACCACAGTGAGATGGGTAGAAGGGCACACTTGTGACATTTTCAAGTCCCATACCCCCAGGTGGGCAACCCACAAACTGGAGAGTAATTATATTGCAAAGTTTCTTCCCCAGCAATGAGAGCTCTGAGTCTCACATGCGGCTCCCCTGCCTGGGAGTCTTTTCCTGGGATGAAGAGCCCCCAGAGCATTTGACTTTGAAGGTCACTGGGGCTTAAATTTGGGAGTCCCACAGGACACGATAAAGGGCTCACACAAAATCTCACACAGTGGAACCCAGGGCAAAAGCTTTAATTTGATAGGAGTCTAGGCCAGACCTACCTGCTGGTCTTGGTGAGTCTCCCAGAGAGGCAGGGTCAGCTGCAGCTTACCTAGACACTGGCAACAGCCATTCTTGGGCACTCCTTCTACCACATGAATGCTGGTGCTGGCAGGCACCATTGAGGGATCTTCCCTCTAGCTCATTAACACAAAGACCCGACCCCACCAGACAACATGTAGATGCTAGTGCTGGGATGCCTCAGGCCAAGCAACTAAATGTGTGGGGACAAAGTTCCAGCCATCAGCAGACAGGCTGCCTAAAGCCATCCTGAGCCCACAGCCACCTCTAGACACACACCTAGCTACAATCCCTCCCACCAGAGAGTGCAGGACTCAGCTACACCCACCAGTGGGCAGGAACCAGCCCCAGGATCACCTGTACCTCCACCCTGCCCTCCAGGAAGACTGCTCTAGGCTTTAGACCTGCCTCTCCCACCAGGGGGAAGACACCAGACACAAGAAAACAACAATACTGCAGTCTGTGGAACTAGCCTGCCCACAGCAGCTCAGACCCTGCTCTAATACTAGCTGGGCCCTGGCACTGCCCACTAACAGGCCAAAACAAGCTTCAGGAAACCCTGGACCCAGACCCAACTATGTCAGGAACTGACCCTTCCATCAGCAAATTGACACCAACTCTAGTATTCCTGGGCCCTGCAATCAGACTCCAAGACCCAGCTCTGCCTCCCAGTAGGCCAGTACTAAGCCCAGAACCTGGCTTCAATCACCAGTGGCTGCACAACATTCCTGGGGTCTTCTGGACCTGACTCTGCCCACCAATGTGCTACCATACACCCCAGGCCCCCACAGGTTTCCACAGTCAGCCACTTCATGAACCATTCTGCCAACCAGCACCTGGCACCCTCTGCACAAGGCAGGGCCTGGCAACCAATTGGACTGGGGGCCAACAAAACCTACAAAACCACCCACATAGTTATCCTGACACAACAGAGTGACATATGCAGTCCTCAAAGGTGGAACCCCTAGAGCATATAGCTCAGATGACAAGAGGGGAGTGTGCTGCTGGGATACATAGAATATCTCATACAAAGGCCACTTCTTTAAGGTCAGGAAACATAACCAACTGACCAGATATATAAAAATAAAAACAACAATTTAAGCAAAATGAGGTGACAGAGGAACATATTCCAGACAAAGGAACAATATTAAAACCCCAGAAGAAGAACTAAGTGAAATGGAGATAGGCAATTACCCGAGAAGGAGTTCAGGGTATGATCATAAAGATAATCAAAGATGTCAGGAGAAGAATAGATGCACAGAGCAAGAAGTTAGAAGTTTTAAACAAAGTTTGAAAATATAAAGAACAACCACACAGAGATGAAGAATAAAAAACTGAAATGAAAAATAATCTAGAAGGAAGCAACAATATACTAAAGGATACAGAGGAATGAATCAGTGAGCTAGAATACACAGTAGTGGAAATCACTAATGCTGAACAGAAAAAAAGAAAAAAAAGAATGAAAAGAAATGAGAACAGTTTAAGGGACACCTGGGACAATATCAAGCACATGAATATTTACATTTTAGGGGTCCCAGAAGGAGAAGACAGAGAGAAAGGGACAGAGAACATATTTGAAGACACAATAGCTGAAAATTTCCCTAACCTGGGAAAACGAAACAGACATCAATGTCCAGGAAGTGTAGAGTAGCACACAGGATTAATCCAAAGAGGAACACACTAAAACACATTGTAATTAAAATGACAAAAATTAAAGAGAAAGAGAGAATATTAAAAGCAACAAGGCAAAAACAACAAAAAATATACAAGGGAACTCCCATCAGGCTATCAGCTGATTTTTCAGCAGAAACTCTGCAGGCCAGAAGGCAGTAGCATGATACCTTTAAAGTGATGAAAGGGAAACACCTACAACCAAGAATAATCTACCCAGCAAAGCTCTTGTTCAGCTTTGATGGAGCAATCCAAAGCTTTATAAACAAGCGAAAGCTAAGAGTTCTGCACCACCAAATCAGCTTTGCAAGAAATGTTAAAAGAATTTCTCAAAACAAAAAAAGAAAAGCCACAGCTAGAAATATGAAAATTATGAAATGAAAAGTGCAAAGGCAAAGGCAAACATACAGAAAGGTATGAAATCTTCCACACACAAATCTAGCAGGAAGGTTAAATGACAAAAGTAGTAAAATCATCTATTTCCACAATAAGCAGTTAAGGGATACACAAAACAAGTAGATGTAAAATATATCAAAAATAGTAATTGTGAGTGGAGGAGAGTACAAATTCAGGGCTGTTAAAATCCATTTAAAATTAAGAGACCAGCAACTTAAAATATTCATGGATATATATTGCTGTATAAAAACCTCATGGTAACCCCAAATCAAAAATCTAAAATAGATACATAAAAAAGGAAAAGGAATCCAAACATAACACTAAAGACAGTCATAAAATCACAAGAGAAAAGAAGAAAAGAAGAAAGAGAAAAAAATGATGCACAAAAACAATTACAAAACAAATAAGAAAACAGAAATAAGAACAAACAAATCAATAATTACCTTAAATGTAAAGACTAAGTGCTCCAATCTAAAGACATAGAGTGTCTGAATGGATACAAAAACAAGAGCCATATGTATGCTGCCTACAAGAGACACTTCAGATCTAAACACACATAGATAGAAAGTGAGAGGATGTAAAAAGGTATTCCACGCAAATGGAAATCAAAAGAGGGATGGGGTAGCAATACTCATATCAGACAAAAGAGATTTTGAAATAAAGGCTGTTACAAGAGACAAAGAAGGACACTACATGATGATCAAGGGATCAATCCAAGAAAAATACATAACAATTGTAATTATATATGCACCCAACATAGGAGCACCTAAATATATAAAGCAAATATTAACAGACTTACAAGTAGAAATCAGCAGTAACACAATAATAGTAGCGGACTTTAACACCCTACGTACATCAATGGAAAGATCATTCAGACAGGAAATCAATAAGAAAACACTGGCCTTAAATGATATTTTAAACCACATGGACTGAACTGATATATATATAGAGAGAGCATTCCATCCAAAAGTAGCAGAATACACTTTCATTTCAAGTACACATGGAATATTCTCCAGGATAGATCTCATGCTAGGCCAGAAAACAAGCCTCAGTAAATTTACGAAAATTGAAATCATATCAAGCATCATCTCTGACCACAACATTATGAGACTAGAAATCAACAACAAGAAAAAAATGTAAAAAACACCAACATGTGGAGGCTAAACAACATGCTACAAAACAACCAATAGATCACTGAAGAAACCAAAGAGGAAATCAAAAGAATAAAATACCTAGAGACAAATGAAAAGGAAAACATGAGGATCTAAAATCTGTGGGATGCAGCAAAAGCAGTTCTAAGAGGGAAGTTTAGAGGGATAATAGCATACCTCAGGAAATAAGAAAAATCTCAAACAACCTAAACTTACACATGAAGGAACTAGAGAAAGAAGAGCAAACAAAACCCAAAAGTTAGTAGAAGGAAAAAACTCATAAAGAACAAAGTAGAAATAAATGAAATAGAGTCTAAAAATACAATAGACAAGATCAATGAAACTAAAAGCCAATTCTTTGAAAAAATTAAGTAAATAGATAAAACTTTAGCCAGACTCAGGAAAAAAAAGGGAGTGGGTCAAAATCAATAAAATCAGAAATGAAAAAGGAGAAGTTAAAACTGGCACCACAGAAATACAAAAGATCATAAGAGACTATTACAAGCAACTATATGCCAATAAAATGGGCAACCTAAAAGAAATGGGAAAATCCTTAGAAATGCACAATCTCCAAAGGCTCATCAAGGAAGAAATGGAAAATTTGAACAGATCAATTACCAGTAGTGAAACTGAATCATTAATTTAAAAAATTCCCACCAAATAAAAGTCCAGAACCAGTTGGCATAACAGGTGAATTCTACCAAACATTTAGAGAAGAGTTAACACCTATCCATCTCAAACTATTCTAAAAAATTGCAGAGGAAGGAACATTCCCGTACTCATTGTATGTGGCCAGCATCACCCTGATACCAAAACCAGACAAAGATACTACAAAAAAAGAAAATTACAAACCAATGTCACTGATGAATATAGATGCAAAAAAAAACTCAACAAAATATTAGCAAACATAATCTAATTATACATTAAAAGGATCATACACCATGATCAGTGGGATTTATTCTAGGGATGCAAGAATTTTTCATTATTCGCAAATGAATCAATGTGATACACCACATTAACAAATTGAAAAATAAAAATCATACAATCATCTCAATAGATGCAGAATAAGCTTTTGACTAAATTCAACATACATTTTTTATAAAAATTCTACACAAAGTTAACATAGAGGGAACTACCTTGACATAATAAAGGCAGTATATGACAAATCAACAGCTAACATCCTACTCACTGAAACGCTGAAAGCATTTCCTCTAAGATCAGGAACAAGACAATGATGCCCATCCTCCCCACTTTTATTCAACATAATTTTGGAAGTCCTAGCCACAGCAATCAGAAAAAAATAGAAACAAAAGGAATCAAAATTGAAAGGAAGAAGAAAAAATGCCACTGTTTGCAGATGACATGATATTATACATAGAAAATCTTAAGGACTCCACCAGAAAAAGACTAGAGCTCATTAATGAATTTGGTAAGGTTTCTGGATACAAAATCATTATACAGAAATCTGTTGCATTTCTATAACAAAAATCTATCAGAAAGAGGATTTAAGGAAACAATCCCATTTACCACCATATCAAAAAGCATAAAATACCTAGGAATAAACCTACTTAAGGAGGTAAAAGACCTGTACTTGGAAAATTATAAGACACTGAGAGAAGAAATTGAAGACAATACAAACAGATGGAAAGAATTAAAATGTTCATGGATTGGAAGAATCAATATTGTTAAGAGTATTACCCAAGGCAATCTACAGATTCAATGCAGTCGCTCTCAAAATACCAGTGGCATTTTCCAGAAAACAAGAATAAATAATTTTAAAATTTGTATAAAAACAAAAAAGACCCCAAATAGCCAAAACAATCTGGAAAAAGACAAGAGAGCTGAAGGAATTATGCTCCCTGACTTCAGACTATACTACAAAGCTACAGTGATCAAAATACTATGGTACTGGCACAGAAACTGACACATGGATCAATGGAACACCAAGCATTTATGGTTAATTAATATATGACAAAGGAGGCAAGAATATACAAAGCAGAAAAGACAGTCTTTTCAAAAATTAGTGCTGAAAAACCTGGACAGCTATATATAAAAGAATGTGATTAGGACATTCTCTAACACTATATATAAAAATAAACTCAAAATGGATTAAAGACCTAAATGTAAGACCAGAAACCATAAAATTCTTAGAAGTAAACATAGGCAGATCACTCTTTGACATAAATATTTGCAATATTTTTTGGATCTGTCTCCTAAAGAAAAGGAAACAAAAGCAAAATAAATAAATGGGACCTAAGTAAAATTAAAAGCTTTGCACAGCAAAGGAAACCATAGTAAAAAAGAAAAGGCAACCTACTGAATGGGGGAAATGTTTGCAAATGATATGACATCACTCTGATGTTTCTTTCCAAAGGGTAACTTCCACATAACAGCTCCACTTGCTATATCAGAAAAGAACATCTTTTTACCACAATAGATAATATTGAACTACTTCTTTTTCAATTGTTCCAAGTATTGATTTTTACCTCCTCATTTTCTATTAAATTTTTTATTTCTGTGTTAGATTTGCTTTGGCTTGTACTCAGTGAGTATGTGAGAGAATTCCCAGCCATATCTATCTTTACACAGAGAACACTAAAATACATAGATCAAGTTATTTGTGTAGCTGATATGTGGGGTGTTTTTCCCCCAAATAGTCTCATTTTAATTTTTTTGTACAGAGTTGACTTATTACTGTCAATTTCTGTCCTAGATTGTGAAAATGAGAGAAGAAAAGTGAGGATCCCAGGTTACATATTTAAGAGTTAGCAGAACCAAGACTAGAACCAGACCCTGATTC
The DNA here is from genome assembly GCF_002837175.3 of Physeter macrocephalus. Taxonomy (NCBI): domain Eukaryota; kingdom Metazoa; phylum Chordata; class Mammalia; order Artiodactyla; family Physeteridae; genus Physeter; species Physeter macrocephalus. Next base: position 67,250,151 of record NC_041234.1, on the reverse strand, counting down.
TATTCTAATATTTTCCACCAAATTATTGTAGAATTTGTGTCAGCTTAAGGTAAATGATTCATTATTTTTTCACTTCCAATTTTCCCAACATAATATTTACTACAAGAAAATAGGCCATGTATAAAATTTATGTTAAATGTTTACCTAACTTGTAAAGAAACAAAAATAATATATTGAAGACTGTAATATTTGTACTTACTGAATATATCTCGTTAGGTGCATTTGTTTTTTTCAGATTTCCTGTTGACTGATCTGTGATGGGAATGACAGAAAAAAGTTCCTATTTGCCTTAAATCATACACAAATAATTGCACACAAGAAGTGTGTTGTTATAAATTAAAGTCGGGTATAATTAAATGACATAAAATTAATACAACCAATCAACTCCACATGTAAGTACCCTATAAGACAAAAAATTAAGCCACTCATTAAGACACAGTAAATGTCTTTCCTGCTTATATAAATAGCCTTCTAAAATATAAGTTATGAGAGCTTGACGAAAGATGGTGAAAGAGTAAGACGCGGAGATCACCTTCCTTTCCACAGATATATAAGAAATACTTCTACACGTGGAACTGCTCCTATAGAACACCTACTGAAAATATAGCAGAGGGAGGAACACTCCCAAACACATTCTAGGAAGCCACCATCACCCTGATACCAAAACCAGACAAAGATGTCACAAAGAAAGAAAACTTCAGGCCAATATCACTGATACACACAGATACAAAAATCCTCAACAAAATACTAGCAAACAGAATCCAACAACACATTAAAAGGATCATACACCACAAACAAGTGGGGTTTATTCCAGGAATGCAAGGATTCTTCAATATAGGCAAATCAAACAACGTGATAAAACATATTAAAAAATTGAAGGAGAAAAACCATATGATCATCCCAATAGATGCAGAGAAAGCTTTTGACAAAATTCAACACTACCATACTGTCTTGATTACTGATAGTATACATAGAGAATCCTAAGGATGCTACCAGGAAACTACTAGAGCTAATCAATGAATTTGGTAAAGTAGCAGGATACAAAATTAATGCACAGAAATCTCTGGCATTCTTATACACTAATGATGAAAAATCTGAGAGTGAAATTAAGAAAACACTCCCATTTACCATTGCAACAAAAAGAATAAAATATCTAGGAATAAACCTACCTAAGGAGACAAAAGACTTGTATGCAGAAAACTATAAGACACTGATGAAAGAAATTAAAGATGATACAAATAGGTGGAGAAATATACCATGTTCTTGGATTGGAAGAATCAACATTGTGAAAATGACTCTACTATCCAAAGCAATCTACAGATTCAATGCAATCCCTATCAAACTACCACTGGCATTTTTTACAGAACTGGAACAAAAAATTTCACAATTTGTGTGGAAATACAAAAGAACCCGAAGAGCCAAAGCAATCTTGAGAATGAAAAATGGAGCTGGAGGAATCAGACTCCCTGACTTCAGACTATATTACAAAGCTTCAGTAATCAAGACAGTATGGTACTGGCACAAACACAGAAATATAGATCAATGGAACAGGATAGAAAGCCCAGAGATAAACCTATGCTCATATGGTCACCTTAACTTTGATAAAGGAAGCAAGAATATACAGTGGAGAAAAGACAGCCTCTTCAATAAGTGGTGCTGGGAAAACAGGATAGGTACATGTAAAAGTAGGAGATTAGAACACTCCCTAACATCATACACAAAAATAAGCTCAAAATGGATTAAAGACCTAAATGTAAAGCTAGACTCTATCAAAATCTTAGAGGAAAACATCGGCAGAACACTATATGACATAAATCACAGTAAGATCCTTTTTGACCCACTTCCTAGGGAAATGGAAATAAACACAAAAATAAACAAATGCGAACTAATTAAACTTAAAAGCTTTTGCATAACAAAGAAAGCATAAACAAGACCAAAAGACAAGCCTCAGAATGGGAGAAAATATTTCCAAATGAAGCAACTGACAAAGGATTAATCTGCAAAATTTACAAGCAGCTCATGCAGCTCAATAACAAAAAAACAAACAACCTAATCCAAAAATGGGCAGAAAGCCTAAATAGAC